>NC_090746.1:66972044-66977044 GCF_036898095.1 Palaemon carinicauda | reverse complement strand
CTTCTGTACTTATACCTGTCGAATTCAGGTGTTATGTACTTTCGTAGCTAATTGGTAGTTTGTTACTTGGCATTCGATTAATGATAAATTTTGCACATTTAGACGTGTTTTTCATATTCAAATAAGCCATATATATTTTTGATACATTAATGTCTGGATTCTCTTAACAACCTTGGGATCAGAGCCCCAGGCAAAATCACTCAAAGACAAGAGCTTGTGACCGGCCGGGAATCGAACCCTGGTCGGCAAGCTTGTATAGACAGTGACTAAACCACTTGGCCACGAAGAGAGATGAAAGTCAATGACAATTCTTCTGTACTTATACCTGTCGAATTCAGGTGTTTTGTACTTAAAATTGAAATCAACCCATCTTCACCATCGTAGCTAATTGGTAGTTTGTTACTTGGCATTCGATTAATGATAGATTTTGCACATTTAGACGTGTTTTTCATATTCAAATATGCCATATATATTTTTGATACATTAATGTCTGGATTCTCTTAACGACCTCGGGATCAGAGCCCCAGGCGAAATCACACAAAGACAAGAGCTTGTGACCGGCCGGGAATCGAACCGTGGTCGGCAAGCTTGTATAGACAGTGACTAAACCACTTGGCCACGAAGAAAGATAAAAGTCAATGACAATTCTTCTGTACTTGTACCTGTCGAATTCAGGTGTTTTGTACTAAGAATTGAAATCAACCCATCTTCACCATCGTAGCTAATAGGTAGTTTGTTACTTGGCATTCGATTAATGATAAATTTTGCCCATTTAGACGTGTTTTTCATATTCAAATAAGCCATATATATTTTTGATACATTAATGTCTGGATTCTCTTAACGACCTCAGGACCAGAGCCCCAGGCGAAATCACACACAGACAAGAGCTTGTGACCGGCCGGGAATCGAACCGTGGTCGGCAAGCTTGTATAGACAGTGACTAAACCACTTGGCCACGAAGAAAGATAAAAGTCAATGACAATTCTTCTGTACTTATACCTGCCGAATTCAGGTGTTTTGTACCTAGAATTGAAATCAACCCATCTTCACCATCGTAGCTAATTGGTAGTTTGTTACTTGGCATTCGATTAATGATAAATTTTGCACATTTAGACGTGTTTTTCATATTCAAATAAGCCATATATATTTTTGATACATTAATGTCTGGATTCTCTTAACGACCTCGGGATCAGAGCCCCAGGCGAAATCACACAAAGACAAGAGCTTGTGACCGGCCGGGAATCGAACCGTGGTCGGCAAGCTTGTATAGACAGTGACTAAACCACTTGGCCACGAAGAAAGATAAAAGTCAATGACAATTCTTCTGTACTTATACCTGTCGAATTCAGGTGTTTTGTTCTTAGAATTGAAATCAACCCATCTTCACTATCGTAGCTAATTGGTAGTTTGTTACTTGGCATTCGATTAATGATAAATTTTGCCCATTTAGACGTGTTTTTCATATTCAAATAAGCCATATATATTTTTGATACATTAATGTCTGGATTCTCTTAACGACCTCGGGATCAGAGCCCCAGGCGAAATCACACAAAGACAAGAGCTTGTGACTGGCCGGGAATCGAACCCTGGTCGGCAAGCTTATATAGACAGTGACTAAACCACTTGGCCACGAAGAAAGATAAAAGTCTATGACAATTCTTCTGTACTTATACCTGTTGAATTCAGGTGTTTTGTACTTAGAATTTAAATCAACCCATCTTCACCATTGTAGCTAATTGGTAGTTTGTTACTAGGCATTCGATTAACGCGCCCTGAGGCGACCCGGGGTCGGAGAGCATGCTTGCTTAGGTCGTGCTCCTCAGTAAGTTTCTGGTCGCGACGTGATTATCATTTCGCCGCGCTCTCCTCTCGCAGTGCAACCCTTTGTGTTCCCTGACCCTTTATGTTCCCCGACCATTTGTGTTCCCCGACCCTTTGTGTCTACCATGCGTTACCCACGTGTTCATTCCTTATCCTTCCTCTGTGTCCCTGTGTCTCTTGGGGTCTTAGTGTTGAGTTATGGAGCATCCCCGCCGTTGGCCTGGGCCTGGGGCCGGGAAATCTTGTGGGGCTTTTCTTTCTAAGCCCGAAGTTGATCCCCACTCTCGGTGTTCGTCGTGTAGGGGCAAGTTGTGTTCCCCTACAATCACGTGTCCGGAGTGCGAGTCTTGGACCGAAGAAAGCGGCAAAGAAATCGCCCAAGAAGGCCATCGTTTCCTCTTCGCTGGTTTCGCCGGATGCCTCGTCGGAACGGGGCTCCCTACCATCTTCTCCTACCCAGAGTAGGGGGCCAGGTAAGTCCATTGCGGGGTAAGCGGCCCATTGCCCTTCCCCAAGAGTCTGAGCTGTCTGTGGGGGATGATGTTAGTGCTATTCAGGCATGTGTGTTCGGTAGACGAAGTCCTGGTGCCTACAGGACTCATCTCTACTGAAGATCCTATGTGGGGGAAGATGGGTGCTGCCTCTTCCCCTGCATCCTGGGTTTATATTTCAGGTGCTTCGGCAGCCGGGGGAGACGCTGAGAAGGAGGGCTCATCGATTTCGGAACCCACCGCATGGGATCCTCCTAGGATGCCCTTCAGGTCTCCTTTGAGATTGGAAGAGGAGTTCGACTCGTGGTTCGCTCGGAAGAAGTTTCCTCGGTCTCCCCCAGGGCCCTCGTCAACTCTCCCGCCCGTCTTTCTGCAGCCCCCTCCGCCAGAGAACCGACGCGAGGTTCCCCCTGCGGATTTGGACGACTCAGGGGATTCGGTGGACTCCCTCTCCTCCTCCTCGTCATCCTCTTTCTCAGATTCCTCATCGTCAGAGGACGAAGACACGAAGTTCTCGAAAAGGAAGTTGGAGAAGTCCCGAAAGAAGAAGTCCCGCTCTCGTTCCAGGCACGGCAGGAAGTAGTCCAAGACCTCCAAGAAGAAGGCGAAGAGGACCCGATCGTCGAAGGATAGGTGGGTGAAGATACCCCGGAGTGAGCTGTTTAAGGCTACCACAGCCGCGGCCACTTCCGGTTGGCTCCCTAGAGCCTCGTCTTCACCCGCTCGACCCTCCTCCTCCAGCAAGCCAGATCACCGTCAGGGGATGTTGCACCAGGCCCCCAGAGACCTAGTTAAGTCCACGAAGGTTCCCGCTACATCAGCCCAACGGAGGGAGCCGCTCCACCGGACGGAAGGCTTGGCATCAGCCGCGGGCACCTTGGCAGACTTCTACAAGCACCAAGGGCGCCCTTTGTGCCTAGGAAGGCCCACAAACACGGAGACCCCCGCGGGGCAGGGTACTCCCATGACGGATACCCTTGTCCCAGCGGATCCGCCTGTGCCGCGGGCAGGCACGTCTGGAGGGAGACAGGAGAAGAAGCTCCCTCCTTCCAGCGTTGCCCCCCATACCATTGCGGAGTCTTCTCTCAAACGGAGGAACTGGTAACGGATGCCCTAGTAGAAGGGGGTGAGTGCTCATCTGATGACATCTCCTCCTATCGCAAGGTCCTGGCCCTCATAAGGCGGCATCATCGGTTGGACGAACCCAAACCCTCAGCAGAACAATCCTGGCTCTCTGGACTTAGCAGGCTCGTGGATACCACGGTTCAGCTGAGACCCTCCTTGGCTCTCCCACAAGCACGAGACGTGAAGCTGGGGATGGAGCATATTGATAAATACTTAGCCGGCCTGGCGGACGCCCCTAGGAGTCAGAGTTCCTCGAAGCTTCTCCCTGGCCTTAAGACGCAGAAGCGGTTCTACGTGCCGGAAGGACGGCGCGGAGGGCCCCGCACAGTCGAGTCGGCCATTACCACATTGAACCAAGGGGCTGCAGAGGACAGAGCATCCTCGGCCCCAGTGTGTTTTTCCCCAGCAGAAACTTCCATGATGGAAGACATGGCCCAAGACCTGGTCTACGTGTCTTCCTGGTTGGACTGGTGGGCCTGTACTCTGGTAGGCTTCCAGTCGTCACAGGATCTCTCCCTGCCTGAGAATCAGTCCTTGCTGAGGGAGTTGATCAGTTCAGGGGGTAAGGCGCTAAAGTTCCTTTCTCACCAATCTCTCTCCCAAGCCACCAACTGGGTACTGCGGAAGAGAGACACGGTTCTAAGTAAGTTAGTGAGGAAGCTACCCGACCGAGAAGCTAGGTTACTTAGAAACTCCTCAGTGTGGGACGAGTCACTCTTCCCCCTCAAATCAGTAGAAGAGATGATGGAGAGGGTGAGGAAGATGACGGACGTAGAACCAAGGCCTTCCCTCATGAGACGTCCAGTGCACAGGAGACCCTCTGCGGACGGGCCGCATACCTCCCGTGCCTCACCAGTTCAGCCAAGGAGGGAAGGTCCAACGGCCCCTTGGCTCCAGGGCTCTCAGCCCCCCCATGGAGGTAACACTACCCCGCGGTCTGGCTTTAGACCGTCCTACGGTAACTCTAGGAGAGGTCGTTCCAGCCGCACCTCTAGAAGGAGATAGGCAGAGAGGCCCCCTACTCCTACCAGAGCCACAAGTAGGGGGATGCCTCAGACACTCTTGGCAAGCATGGCGGGTTTACGGTGCAGATCTCTGGACCGTTACTGTCCTAAAGGAGGGTTACAGACTTCCCCTCCTGACGTAACCGCCCCCACTTATTTTGGCAAAACAGACCGAGTGGTTAGTACCGAAGGACCCCTTGAAACGGGTGGCGTTACAGGAACAGGTGTTGACCATGATCACCAAGGGAGCGTTAGAACCAGTCAAGAATCCCGGTCCAGGGTTCTACAGCAGGCTCTTCCTGGTGGAGAAGGCGACAGGGGGGTGGAGGCCAGTTATAGACCTGTCAGCCCTCAAGTTTGTGGCAAAAACCGACTTCAAAATGGACACGGCAAGGACAGTGTTGGCGGCCTTGAGAGAAGGGGACTTCATGATGTCCCTAGAAAGGATGCATACTTTCAGATCCCCATTCACCCCTCCAGCAGGAAGTTCCTCAGAATAAAGTGGGACACCCAAGTCTTGCAGTTCAAGACCCTTTGCTTCGGACTGTCGACAGCACCT
>NC_090746.1:66947044-66962044 GCF_036898095.1 Palaemon carinicauda | reverse complement strand
TATTCTATGAAAAGAAAGATTTTTTCCAACTAAAGGTTAGTGAAGTCAACATTGATTTCTGTGGTGAATATCCATAGTCGTGATGGTGCTATTCTCTGAAGAGATCTTTGTAGATAACCTTCTTGACTTAGGGGAATCAATCGCCTTGGAAGTTTAAAACTTCAGATTTAATAAATATTGTGTGTTCAGCTTTCAACAAAAGGTTACCAGCTTATACGAAGGCATGTAAATATACTCAATGAATTTATAAAAGGTGTTAGTTACGAATACATAAATCTAAGGCATATATACATGTAATATTGTTTTTAAGGTCTCTTTGGATGAACTAGTAAGATTTGTAGGCACCTATCTCCATGTAATTAAGAAACTCTGGCATTACCATTTATTACCATGAATTCAATCTATTTACTTGTCTTGACCTCTACCTTTCACCGGTGGTATATCTATATTGCGGTGGCCTATTGGAAACATCCTCATCTGCCGTTATGCTGAACTGGGGTTCGAGTCCCGCTCAAGCTCGAGTTTCTCTTAATGTTTGCAACCTCACCATCCTTGTGAGCTAAGGGTTTAGGAGAGCCTTATAGGTCTACCTGCTGAGTCATCAGCAGCCATTGTTTGGCTTGGTTTGGAGAGGGGTTGGGTGCTGATCATATGTATATATGGTGTCTCTAGGGAAGTGTCCTGCAAGCTAAGACATTGATAATATCCCTTGCCTCTGCTATTCATGATCAGCCTTTAATAAGATAGTGAATTTATATAAGTGATCCTAGCATTTGCTCTTACATAACAATAGTTTTACTATATCACCAAAAAGTGTACATATAGTCTACATGGAATGCAATTAGCACTTAGGTTCAGACTTCTTTTAGAGCCTCTGGTGGCATGATAGCGACCTTGCCTTTCATTTGAAGGGGCTAGGGTTCAATCCCAGTATGAGATAGAAATTTATTTCTAGTTGAGGATGATATTGTGTTTATTTCCATCCATATTAACTCATTAGGGGTATTTCAAATTGAAAGCTATCAATTGTGTCACCTGGTGAGTGGGGAAGGCTGGGAAAACTAGCTGGTATGAGACTAATGTCTCACTAGGTAAATCCTGAAATGCAGTTAGCACTTAGTTTCCAACTTCTTTTAAATCCTCTGGTGGCATGATTGTTTGCTGCCTTGCTTTTTATTTGAATGGGCTACTGTTCGATCCTAGTATGAGGTAGAAATTTATTTTTGGTTTTGGCCCATGTCGTCCTGATGGAAGGTTCCTTTAGGTATCTTTCCAAGGGATATTTGCTACAGTGATACTCCCAGAGAATTAAACCGAAGGTCTCCAGGATTCTAACTCCTGGCGTGAGTATCCAGTAAAGGATATCGCATAAAATCAGGGGACTTATACTAGATACGACACATAGCAATCTTCAGCCCGAATAGATTTAACTCTTTGATGTAAGGGGGAAGAGTGGCAAAAGAAGGGGGTGCCGTTCTAGGTACCCGGTGGACCTCCATCCCTACGACTACCGCGACGCCATTCCTTTTCTTGTAGCTATATAAGCGAGTTGTGCTCCCACGTTAACCCGGTGTTTTGTTACAAGTTATTGGAATAATCATCATGCAATCTCCAGTATCTTCATCTTCTGGAAAGTTGAGTATTAATTCTTTCCTGTGTATAATTTTAGGCTCCCTTTTCACAGTTAAATTTCAATCATTTAAGTGTGTTTGGGTGAGTGTTGCCGAGAACCGGAGGCAGCCATTTTAAGACTGCAGTTGCCTGTTACAATTGCATTTTATTTAGTCAGTAGGGCGACAATTCCTGGTATTAAGCTATAATATTAGCTATTTAGGCAAATTATACAAGTGGTGATTTTGCATACATGAATATTATTCCTCTTCCTATTATGTGACTTTACTTATTGTATGCGGCGGGAACCCCGTTGGTACCAACTACCTTGGCCGGGGATCCTACCAGAGCTAGGCTACTCTCGCTCATATATACATTAGTAAAGTAGTTCCCCACGTTTAGCCTCACCCTATCATTCTTTCTCGATTCGGATGAGAATTTATATTCTCTAGAATCTATAGATAAGTTTCGTTATTCATTCTCTCTCAGAGAGGAGGCTAAACCCTTCCTCCCTCCCTGAGTGCCACCGCCGCTACAGGTGGCAACCACTCTCTTTCTTCATCGCCGTCGATTAGAACAAAGTACTTGCTGCCTCCGGCTTTGATTTAGATAGTGACTAACTCAGGGTGCCCTTGTCTTGCTGCCGAAGATGTCGTCAGCAAAGGAACTATGCTTCCTCTGCCGCCGACAATGTCGTCAGCACAGGAAGCCATGCTTCCTCAGTTCACTGTTGAAGGTAGGTGGCATACCTGCCACCACCTCTCATATCAATAAACTATAAGATCGTTTACCCTTCCCCTTCTGTCCTTTAGTGATGTCATAGCCGTCACAAAACTCCTTCACCGGTATTCTGACAGTCATCCCGGCTTGCTAGGGTGACTGCGTTACCAGCTGGTACCCTGCCGGTAGCAGTTGGTTCAGCCTTCTCTGCCACCTTCCCCCTTACTTCCTTCCTTCACAGGAAGTGAATATTATTGGGGGGAAGATTGAGACGGCTGCTGGTGGGAAACCTAACATACTTTGGGAAGTCCTCAGCCCTCCCTTGAGCTGCCATCCATATTTATTGCCGCCGACGTCATAGCCAGCGACAGGCCTTTTGTGGAGGGGTGGAAGCAAGAATCCGACAGATTCTTCCCCTTCCATTGGAACTTTCTTTCTGGCAAGGAGACAGTAGGCAGCCTGATAGTCCTCCTACACTTCCAACTGTTATGTTTAATCATAATAATAGGAAACTCTCCTTCCTTAATGCTTTTTCTCCTTCTATCAGTTAGTACCGCTAGGTACTAAGCTAACACCGGCAGTGCCGCTGGCTAAACTACAGTATACAACTATACAGTAGTACACATGTTTTTTAACATACTCTGTGTTTCCTATCGCAGTCGATTGTTGGGACCACGATATTATGTTGAGGCTGAGTACTCCCTCAACACCCAGATGGTTTTTTCGATCATCAGGACCCTAAAAAATCACTGATCAGTATTAATATATACTACAGGTGGATAATGTTAGTATAGACACTTACTAACTCTAACTCTAGTTCCTAGAGTTTTTTCTACCTTGTATTCTCCCTATCAGGGAAATTAAATATTATTACTGACTGAGGTCTCAGCAATGGCCTGGGAGAGGAAACACAGATATGTGTCTTTTCTACTTCCTTTCAAGCTTACTATCCTAAGCTATTATAAAGAATAGTGATTACTATTGTCAATAAAAATGTATGCTTTTATATCACTGATATAAAAAACATGAATACTCATTGGGCCCTTTTTCCTTTACAGGAGGAGCCGATGGAGAAGTGTGCAGCATTGTTCTGCAACCACAAAGGCAAAGACTTTTGTGGCCACACGAAGTGCAGGACTCATGCCCCCTGCTGCATCGTGTTGGGAGTCCTCAAATATTGGGACCCGAAGGGTTGCCCCACCTGCTCGACCCTGCTGGCCAACGGCTTTGGAGAAGCCCCCCCCCCCCCCCAGTCAACATAGAGTGCAGCAAGGGAGACCCTTCGCAAATGGGTAAGAGGGTTCCAGAAGAACTCTCCAGGACCGTACTTACCCAACGACTCTCTAAGGTGCCTACTGTTCCCCAAGGCTCTACCAAACGCGGTGGTGCCCCAGGAACAGGTCCAGCCTCCCCTCATACAACTGAAGATCGACGCGGACATAAATAAGGCACTGGAAGGCGTGGACATCCACCAAGAAAGGATTTCAGAAGTGTCCACTGACACTGAGCAGGACCTACTGCAAGGAGGCCCTGAAGAAAACGTGGAACATCCACAAGCAGAGGAAGAAGGATCCGTTTCAACGGCAACCGAAGACCCTCAGTTCGCCGTGACGGCATACCAACCTATGCTGTCAACTTCTTCAACCCCAACTCCACAACCAGTTGCACATGCCGACAAGAACGAAGAGATCCTCACTTCGATTCACGGATGATGGAATTGTTCCAAAAGGAACAAGAGACGATGAGAGAATCACTCAGGCAGCAGCAGATACTGTTGCAGGAGAGGGCGGACTGCCCTGGACCTACCAAGGGCTCCATTAAGAAGCCCCTTAGAGTGTTGGATCTCTCTCACTGCTCCGAAACCAACCCCTGGAGGTATGCAGAGCATTTGCCCATGATGAATGGGAAACTATTTGTCTTGGAGAAGTTGGGGCCAAACTAATTGAAGACCTTGAGTTATGGCCTAACTTTTCAGCTTACCCAGACTGTTACGTGAGACTGCGGGATGAACATGCAGTCCATGAGGAAATGGTACCCAAAGAGTTCATTGTCTTCGAGCATGAGTAGGCGCAAGCCATCCTCCTGAAAACCTTGAAAGAAGCCGGGTACACCAACTCCAAAGTCTCAGCACTGAGCAAGAGACATCCCACCTTTCTTGCTCCTTCCTCCATCTCTTTCCCCTTTTCGGAGAAAGCACTAGACTTTGCCGTCAAGGCAGTCGACGAGGGCAAACCCTGCCCAACCCTAGAGGAATGCAAACCATTCTCTCTAGCACTGCCTACCTGCGAGGAGAAGTGGAAGGATGTCCACCTAACCTTCTCTGTCTCTAAGTTGGATCCAGAGATAGCAGGCCAGCAGTTCAATGAGAACCTTCCGAAATTGCCAGACCATATTCTGAGGAGGGAACAGGAGACGAAGGAGAGACTTGCAGCCTCCCTTTTTCATCAGAACTGCCTGGAAATGAGTGCAGGTCTACATAATGCCCCAGAAATGTTCATCTTCCTGGTTAAGTCTCACATGGGTACCCTTGTGAAAGACTTATATGCTTTCCTCAGAGCAAGGAGAGCCTGCAGAGAGTTCGTTTTGGCCTCAGCGACCATAAGACACGAACCAAGGAAGCTGATTACCTCGAGCATTTGGGGTAAAGACCTTTTCCCACAGGAACTGGTCCAAGAGATCATAGCCAGAGCAGCCACGGAGAACAGGAACCTTCTCCAAAAGTGGGGCATGAGCTCAAAGAGGAAATCTTCCTCGGACGAAGGTCCCCAGCCCAAGAATAAAAAGGCAAGACCACGCAGACCTGCACAATTTCCTGCCGTGACTATGACCACGATGCCTCAGACCACCTTCCAGATGGTCCATCAACAACTGGTAGTCCAGTCACCAGTGTTTAACCCTAACTTTGAGAGGCAGTTGACTTCCTTTCGCCCTAGTCAGAAAGGAAAAGGCCCTAAGAGAAGTTCTCCCGGAGGTAACTCCTCTCGGGGCCGAGGAGGATGTGGTCGCGGAAACAAATCTGCATGACCCCCCCAAGTAATGAGGGACTCCAGGTAGGGGGCAGACTGTATCACTTTCGAGATATCTGGACCTTCGATCTCCGGGCCCACAGCCTAATCACGAATGGACTCTGGTGGAAATGGAACCGAACTCCACCCCGTTTTCCAGAATTCTTCCAACACTCCACCCCCTTGTTAGAAGAATATACCTCAGAACTCTTGAACAAGAAGGTAATAAGGAAAGCGAAGTCCATCAAATTCCAGGGAAGGCTGTTTTGTGTTCCCAAGAAAGACTCAGACAAACTCAGAGTCATTCTAGACTTGTCTCCACTCAACAAGTTCATCAAGAACAAGAAGTTCCGGATGCTTACTTTGCAACACATAAGGACCCTTCTACCAAAATGGGTGTACACAGTCTCAATAGACCTAGCAGATGCTTACCGACATCTTCCAATGAGTCGCCCTTTCTCCTCCTACCTAGGATTCAAGCTACAGAAGATGAAGTTTGTCTTCAGAGCATTGCCCTTTGGACTGAACACAGCCCCAAGGATATTCACGAAGCTAGCAGACAATCATCCAGCAGCTACGCTCCGAAGGAGTTCAAGTGGTAACATATCTAGATGATTGGCTAGTATGGGCAGCATCCAAGACTACAGTGGTACCTCTACATACGATCTTAATTCGTTCCAGAAACTGCTTCGTATGTTGAAACAATCGTATGTTAGAGCAAATATTCCCATAAGAATACACTGTAATTTGTATAATTCATTCCACACCCCAAAAACCTATATTAACTCCTTAATAAATTACTACATATAATTACACTTAACAATAACATAACTGCATAATATGAAAGAAGCATGTAAAAAAGATAATTATAAAGAAATAATAAATAAAAAAGGGATTTTGACGAAGGAAAAATCTATTTCAGGGCGAGAGACCTGTGCCGCCCAGTGAAATGCTCCTTAAGCATCATTTCTAAGGTATATTACTGCTATATATTTCCAGAGAAAAAGTTGCATTGGAATGCTAGGGATAAACCCAGCTCGCTCACCTAAATAAGGTGTCGGTATAGTAACTGGGGCGTGAAAACCACTGTCAGAGGTCTCGTGCCATTTAGATCTCTTCTCTCCAAACTCCCCCGTTACTACGAGGTGCCGTTCTACATTCCACTACTGATCGCTACTACTACTACCTCCACCCACGCGATCACCTTCACTCCTCATAGCACCCAAGCTTGGGCCAATTCTGGGTGGGGAAAGCAGTGGGTGGGTTCACTGGGCGGCACAGGTCTCTCGCCTCGGAGGGGCGGGTACTAAACAAATACAAAGCTAGATCGCTATCTCGTTCGTAGGCTGGACTTGCTAGCAAAAAGTACCATGAGCATAAATACACAAAAAAATAATAACGGTTCTAAAGGCATAAGGCCAGGGACTTAACCAAGAACCTAAGTGACAGAGTACTAAACGGGCAGACAAAGATGAATTCCCAAACAAGTGAACAAACAATGGCCGCCATGAAAGGCCAGACGGGAATAATAAAACAGACTACAGTGAACCCTCACTACTTCGCGGTTCGACCATCGCGGATTCACCACTTCGCGGATTTTTTCCATAACCCATATATATACAGTAATATATATATATATATATATATATATATATATATATATATATATATATATATATATGTATGCATGTATTTATGTATATATGTAGGTATGTATATGTGTATACATATAAATATATATATACACACACACACACATATATATATATATATATATATATATATATATATATATATATATATATATATATATATATATATATATCTATATATCTAAAGTAGGAAGATGTGATGTAGTTCTAAGGGAAAAGTATGGGAAATATGTCTGGGTAATAAGCAAAGCTCTACCTCCAGTTTGTTTCTACATTATGATCAGAGATAAATGTAAACAAAACATTGGTTGCCATTTTTTATCGTGCTTTTTAGCATGTTTAGGAAATGCATGTTATAAAATCACCTTTAATATTTGTGCCTGTTTTAGTTTAGGGTACTGTAGTACATGCATTAAGTGTTCTGTACATTAAAGGGTAGTTTGTTAACAGTACTACGTACAAGGAAAGGTTTTAAAAGTCTGAATATACATGTTGAATAAATAGGTAAAGATGGTGTCACTACTTCGCGGATTTTCACCTATCGCGGCCGCGACTGGAACCTATCTACCGCGATAAACGAGGGTTCACTGTATACTGGATATAAAACAAAAGCCCGGTACAATAAAAAACTGTCAAAACAAACTATGGTACTTAACATTGGAATGTGTGAAGATGGAGCTTCGGACATGACAAAATAAATCCACGATTGATAAAAAAGACCGAGAGCACCACAAAACAATTCAACACTTAAGATTCCAAAAAGAAGGATATTGTTCAGATGGCGCTCGCGTCGTGGCGTGGGTGGTGTGGCGCTGGGGGTTGGCTAGGGCCTTTGTATCGGCCCATCCCTTTGACGAAGGAATTAACTAAATGGAAGACAACCTGTGAATAGTGGATTTCACGCGCCTTTGCTTTATACACGACACCCAAAAGGTGCTCGCGCGAGGGTTGTAACCTCAGCATTCCATGCTTTTATCTTTCTCTGGTATAATTGGAAGGTTTTATCAGAAAAGATATTTAAGAAGGACTCTTTTCACCGGGCGCCACAGGTCGACCCAGAAATAGATTTTTCCTTCGTCAAAATCCCTTTTCTGGGCTCCACCTGTCCCGCTCCGTGAAATAGTACAAGAGAAATGGTCCCATAGCTTGGAAACCAACACCTGAGAAGGAAAATAAATTAAAATCTGAAGTAAAATAACATGGTTTAATCTAAATTGTATATATATGTAAATATAATAGTATTACAAAATAAGTTGTTTAAACATTTCCTTATCATTTAGGACAGTAAATTAAACATCATTGTCTAAAACATAATGAGTTCCAAATTCCTTGGAAGTAAAAAGAAAGCAACAAGACGTCCAAATAAATGCCTTAACGTTAACAACTATATACAATCTGATATCACATAGGGTGCAATCCAGGTGAAAAAACAAAACTACAGTAGGGACAATAAGTAAGGCAGGTAGAGAGAAAGTGAAGAAGTTAGTACAAGACCTTATGATTATGGTTCATAATTTTCAGGAGAGACCACATTCCCTGCTGCCACTGTTGCAAATTTTAGTGCTTCCAAAGGTTTTAAATAGTGGCGTTTAAAAACTGCTGGGGATTTCCAGCCTGTATATCTTTTTAGTTCATCAAAATTCATATGGTGAAAGTAATTAATGGATGTAGCTACTGCTCGTATATCATGAACATGTGGAAATGATTCTGGGTTAGCTTGTTTAATGAAATACAGAATCTGTTGTCTGATTCCTTTCAGGGAAATGGTTCCTCCATTTTCTCTAATAAATAAGGGCCCCGAGGACTTATTGGAGGTTCTATTTAAATATGCTTTCAGAGTGCTTACTGGACATAAAGATGGATCCTGTGGAAGCGGGACAATCTTCTAGGGAGACCATCTGTTCTGAGGATCCTCATTTTTGCTAAACATCTTTTGTCTGGGGAAATTAATATTTCTCCCGACGGAAGGAATTCAATATGACCCGGATCTCTAGACAAGGCTGAAAGTTCTGATATTCTGGCGCCCGATGCTAGGCTCATTAAGAACAACGTTTTACTTAATAGTGATATATAATTACATGATTCATTAAGAGTGTCAGAAGCTAACTTAAGTACGTCATTCAGAAACCAAGAAACTGTGTTAGGACGAGTTGATGGTTTTAATCTGGCACAAGCTCTCGGGATAGACGAGAAATATGAATCTGTAAGGTAAATATTAAATCCAATTTGGAAAATCTTCTTCAAGGCTGATTTAATTGTTGTAATAGTATTGGCCGCCAGGCCTGATTCAAATAAAGTCCTAAAAAAGGTTACTGCCAGATTCATCGTCATCGTCGCAACCTTGGATTCTCTTTTATCTGATTCTAAAAATAGGGTATTTTGAGGATCAATTTCTGCATCCTTTTGAGCTGCAAATTTCATATAGTCCACAAAGTTAGGGCACTCTGAATTTTTGAGGATGCTAACACACTGCGAGTTTGTACTACTTGTGTTAGTTTTGGATTGGGAATCCGTTGAGGATGGAGACCCAATTCCACCAGAAGAGGAAACCAATTGCTCTTGGGCCAATTGGGCGCTACTAGAGCCACTCGGCCTCTGAAAGTTCTGAGTTTGTCTAGTACCTTCAACAACATGTTTATTGGCAGAAATAGGTAAATTCTTTCCCAAGAATTCCAATCCAGTGACATTGCGTCCGTGGCATAAGCCCGAGGGTCCAGGTTGGGGGCTACATAACATTTTAGTTTGTGGTTGGACTCTGTTGCAAACAGGTCTATTTGGAAACCCGGAACCTGATGTGAAATCCATTTGAACGACTTTAAGTCCAGTGACCACTCCGATTCCAGCGGAGTTGACCTCGAAAGTGCATCTGTCACTACATTCCGTATTCCCGCCAGATGAACCGCTGACAGGTGCCAATGGTTCATTGTTGCCATGGAAAATATCGCTATCATTACATGGTTTATGTGATTCGATTTGGAACCTCCTCTGTTTATGCAATGGACTATAACTTCGTTGTCCAGCACTAGTTTGATATGTTGCTTCCTTGCTGGAGCAAGCTTCTTTAGAGTCAAGAATACTGCCATGGCCTTTAAGACATTGATATGAAGTTGGCGAAATGATATCGACCATAGTCCCTGGACTTTCTTGTACTGGGAGTACCCTCCCCAGTCGGTTAGAGAGGCGTCTGTATGTATGACCAGTGTTGGTGGTGGAAACTTTAATGAGATGGATGTTGCTAAATTCTTGACTTTTGTCCATGGCTGAAGTCTTTTCCTCAGAATTGGTGGGATTCGAGCTATTTTGTCTCGATACCTCTTGTTTGCTTTGGACTGCCATACTCGATTTATATCTTTCAGTCTGGCCTTCAGTAATATGTCTGTTACTGAGGCAAACTGGAGAGCACCTATGATTCTCTCTTGTTTTCTTCTGGACGTCAGCTTGTCCTTGAGAAAACTTTTTGTATTCCTTGCTATTTCTTTCCTCTTGTTTACTGAAATACACAGTGTGTGTGTGTCTAGATTCCATTGTAACCCCAGCCACTGAAATTTCATTGCCGGGTCTAGACGTGACTTTTCGAAGTTGATCTGAAATCCCAACTGTTGTAGGAATTTTATTACCTCGTTTGTCGCCTTGAGACAATTTTCTACACTGTTTGCCCAAATAAGCCTGTCATCTAGATAGGCTACTATTTGTATTCCTTAGGTCCTCAATTCTTGGATTACTGTTTCTGCCAGTTTGGTGAATATCCTGGGTGCTATATTGAGTCCGAATGGCATTACTTTGAATGCATATGCTTGGTTGCCTAACTTGAAACCTAGGAACGGACGAAAATGCCTTGTTATCGGAACGTGATAGTAAGCATCTGTAAGATCTATAGAGGTGGTGACGGCCCCACGGGGAAGTAAGGTCCGCACCTGAGAGACGGTCAGCATATGGAACCTATCGCATTGAATGTAAGAATTAAGAAGAGAAAGGTCTAAGATCTGTCGGGAAGAGGCCACGGAGGGAGACTGGCGAGGCCTTTTAGGTCTGCGAACCACTCTCTCTCCGGCCACCAAGGCACTACCAAAGTCATCTTTAGGTAGCTTGCTGTCCTCACTCTGTTGAGGACTTGTCTTATCAGGGTGAAGGGAGTAAAAGCGTACACGTCGAGACCGTCCCACCTGTGTTGAAAGGCATCCTCCAAGGCTGCCTTCGGGTCTGGGACAGGAGAACAGAATACGGGGAGTTGTGCGTTCAACCTTGTCGCGAAGAGATCCATTACCGAGGATCCCCACATCTGAATTATGTAACTTGCTACCTCTGGGTGAAGGGACCATTCTGTCCCCACTACCTGGCCCACTCTGCTGAGGCCGTCTGCTAGAACATTCTTCTTCCCCGGAATGAATCTCGCCGACAGATTGACTTCCTCTTTTCCTGCCCACTTCAGGACTTGTAGGGCGAGACCGCACAACACCTTCGACTTCAATCCTCCTTCCTTTTTTATGTACGCCACTACTGTTGTGTTGTCTGACATCAGAGCCACTGAGTTTCCTTTCAGATCCTGAGTGAAGTGTCGGCAGGCTTCCTGGACCGCTCTCATCTCCAGGATATTGATGTGTAGAGACTTTTCTTCTTCTGTCCATTTGCCCCTCGCTGTCTTCCCTCGAAGATGAGCACCCCATCCCTCCTTTGATGGGAAATTTCAAATATTTTACTTCTTTTATTGCATTCTTTTGTAAAAGATCTTTTGCATACAGAACTAATTCTTCCGTTGGATGTTGATGAAAACTGGTCGGTGGAGGGGGCCCTTCTATCCAACTCCACCCCAGACCCTTGGAAATTATGCTGTAAGCCCATTTGCTGAATATCCAACGGTTTCGAAAGAGATACAGCCTTCCCCCTACCTGAGGATTCTCAATGGTTTGCAGTGGATTTACTTCCCCGGGATCCTCGGAATCCTCTGCCTCTAGAGTAGGCTCTTCCGCTGCCTCTGTTGCGAAAGGCTCCTCTTGTTCTACTGCCTCTGGCATTTCTATTGTACCCAAGGAACACACCTTGAGCTTCATAGGTATGATTAAAGGCTGGGGAAGGCGTAAAGGAGGTGTGGTTGTGGGGTGACCCACACGTATTGCTGTTGGGGTTGTACCTTTGATGTCGAAGGCTGACTCCCTTGTGGTACTGGTATCGTGTGGATCACCTGTTGGGTCTGCTGACCTTGGAATGATTGAAAATTCCTTGGTCTCTTCCTGCCTCTAGTTTGGTTACTGGATGGTTCGAATTTTCGTTTAGGTATCAGACCCCACCGAACCTTGAGGCTCTGATTTACCCTTGCAGCTTCACTAAGAACATTGTTCACCATATCCTCCGGGAACAGGTCAGGACCCCAAATCGGTTCTTTGATGAGCTTATTAGGCTCATGCCTAATAGAGACTTCAGACAAGACGTGCTTCCGGTATCTATGTCTGGCTACCGCAAAATCGTATGCGTCACATAGTAACGTATGCAGCAACGACTTCGTCAAGATTTTAAATAATAGCTCCTCTTCGTATACCAGAGAAGACATTTCCGCCATTGTGGCCGAGTTGATTGACCTACTCAGCCTCATGCGAGCATCAAATTCAAGTTTTATCAGCGAATCCGGGAGCCTGGGTAGCCGTTCGCTGAACTGTGTAGAAGCACAGTCGACGTTCAATTTCCCCATTGTAAACGTTGCTGGAGCATCAATCCAGCAATAGTGATCCCCCGGAAATAGGAGAGAAGTTAGGTCAGTTTCCCGTAACTGCGGCATCGGCTTGTCTTCGACTGCCGCTTGTAAAGCTAGGTCCACTATTTTCGTGGTGCAAGGTGTTGGAGTTTGTCCCTCCAGTACAAACATTGTACAGTATATGAGCTTTAATGGGGTGTCAGCATGGTGTTAACACGCTCCCACTCATTCAAAGTCCGAACCCTGGCGGACTGTGCTTGTTCCTTAGGGTAGATAACGGTTTCCTTAGGAACCTTATCTAGCCTTACTAGCGCTTCTCTGTTAAGCGCGCAAACCCGGGGAAGGGGAACTGAAGTCCCGCCGGATAGAATTCATAATCCTCTACCGGCCGGGTGCCGCATCCTTCGATAGTCAGCATGCCATCCTTAAAGGGGGCATGTAATGCCATTCGCCAGGGATTGCTCTTCACGAACGCCGGGAGTTTAGAGGCGTCCGGGATTACGCACTGCTGTTGTTGAGGCAGTCCGGAACGCAAGAGATTCTCCATTTGACTCTCTTGGTTTTGCAGTCTCTGTGCCAGGGTGTCTACAGACTGCAGACGATCAACTAAGGATCCAATCTGAGATTGAACTATGCTGCCCATCTGTTCCATTAACTGGCTCGAAAAGGCTGCCAGATCAAAGGGTACATCCGGGGTCTTAGCTTTTGTGCTGCTCCTGGCTCTCGACCATGGTGAGAGGAAGTAGCTACTGCCGAGTCTTTCAATACCTTAGCGGATAAAGAAGACTTGGATGGTCTTGGCAGCTTGGAATATTTAGTTGATTTGGGTAAGGTCTTTTTTAGTTGTTTTATTTTTGTTATTACTGGGGATGGCCTGACCCCAGCCATGTTCCCAGTAAACCCTTGGAAGGAAGTTAGAGAAGAATTAGACGGTGACGGGCTAGGAATGGGTATCCTAGACCGTGCACCTCCTGCCTCACTTACCTCCCTACCTTGTTCTGCGTCGTCCAGAATCATCGGCTCCAGGTCCAAGTTGATGGCTGCTACATCCCCCAGAACCGCTTCTCCGAGTACCTCCAGGTCCTCCGGCAAAAACTGAGTGTCCTCCCTGATCTTGGCTATGATAGGTTCCGCCACCTCCTTGTCTACCGCCGCCGATATCTTGGCGTTAGGATAGATCAAACTACACATTTCCTCAGACAGGACGTATGGTTTCTTAGCCTTTACATTCCTGGCGAACCCGCCGACCCAGATCTTGAGGGTCGACAAGGCGGAATTCTTGGTGGCCTGAGGGGTCTGAAAGAGAATGTTTTGTTACTAATATTCCTGGCAAACCCGCCGTCTAAGATATATAGTAAATAATCTCCTTTAAATTCTATCAACTTATACTCAAATTAAATATTAGACTGTCCGACGGGGATACCTACCGAATCCGCGGTTAACTTAGAGACCAGCCCGTAGCAGATCTCGCACCTGTCCGGGTGCCACACCAGTAAATCGTCCACCTGGACCGCACATGGAGCATGAGATCGGCAGACCTCATGCCCACAAGCTTGCTGTAAAACAGCAGCACAAGCTGTCATCTGGCATCGTACTACCTGTAATTAAAATGATACATGAGTATCCTAATAGGAATACCGGGGGCTCCGGGTTCTTAAAATTAAGCTAAACAGAAGTAGAATATCCAGGTGGATATAAATATCATGATACTAATTTATGATCATTCATTGTTATTATTATTATTGTCGTAAATGAGGTTATATTATCCCGCCAGTGCCGGGAATGTAAAATCAAAAGTTAACAATTGTTAAGTCAAATAAAATGCCTCCCGTTGGCTCCGGGGAGCCAACAGAGTATGACCCAATAGTCTTGAACGCCTACCAAGGTAGGGGCGTCCCGAATAAGGAGGTTAGGGAGGGGGGAGTTCTATTGACTCCCGCCAGCTCCGGGTACCTTCCTTAGGAACAGCGACAATAATAGTAAAATATTCAAATTTTATGTCTAACCTATTGACAAAAAAATATAAATCATATGAAAACTCTTTCGTGATTACTTCGTCTTGATCATATAGTTAGCCTACACTCAGAAACACGGTAATGCTAATTATATAAATCGTATGTAGGCTAACTCTAGTATATCATAAGTGAATGAAAAAACAACGAAGAAAATTACGCCTGAAGAATACCTAAAACGCAACCCGTAATCCTCCCGGCCCGCCCGGGGGCCAGCCGAAGCAGCCAGGAGAGAGTACGGCTTACGACAACCCGTCGCATGCGAGCGTACTCGACCATATTACAAATCAGCTGTTCTCCGCTTAATCTCTATA
>NC_090746.1:66842044-66942044 GCF_036898095.1 Palaemon carinicauda | reverse complement strand
TCTTCCCCCTCCCCACCTTTCACTTGGTATGGTCTAGCCTATACATAGGCTAGCCTATACACATCTGTCCCTAGTCCTACAACTCCTCCTTAGGGTGGAGTGATAGGGCTATCTTGAGCTCCTATGGGCAGGCCGCTCTGGTACATATACCCTTCATAGCGTCCTATGGGGTTAGCCACTGGAAGCGATCTGTCCGCAGGGGTTCCCCCCCTCTTGAGTGTACCCTAACCCTCCCTTGGGTTCCTCTGGCACCCGGCCGACTGCCGGCCCCCTACCATTGGGTGATAGGGCTCAACCCCTATCATGGGTACACTCTCTCAGGTGGGATGCTATAGGGGTTCGTATTCTTACCCCTCCATCCCTCCTTCTGTCTCTCTTCCTGTCCTGGTGCCGGTCCCTTGCCGCCTCTACTGCCGGCGATACCGCCCTCCCTTGGTGACACATTCCTGAGATACCCTCCCTAGTCGACAGCCCTCTGCGTGCCGGAGGGCTGCCGCCTTCCGTCGGTGTATAGCCGATGGCCTACCCTTGCACTACCTAGCTTCGCCGGAGCCGCCGCTGTGCTGGCGGCCGCCATGCTGGCATTACACCTGAATTCCCTATGTGTCTTCCCTAATGCCATAAACTCTGCTGGAGCGGCTCCGGCGTGCCGCCGGTCTGCCGGCGCTCTCTGGAGGCGCCAAGAGACTTACACCCCTTCTCCCAGCTATCAACTACATGCTGATAGCCCTACACTGCAACCAGATAGCTTGGCTACCCCAATGGATAGGTATTGTCTTACCGTTCTATTAACGGCCGTGCTGTCTTCTTGCATATCACAATTTTCCAGCATGCTGTGATGCTGTGTGTGTCAGCGCAGCTGGTTGCCGGAACCCGTGTCAGAGGGAGTCTTCTACTACCCCCTATTTTAATATAATGGTCTCAGTCCTTGATATACATATCAGGCAATCTCTGCTAGAATTATCTTCTGCCTTCCTTGGCGATCCATGAAGATTTCTGCCTTGTGTCCTCGGTCACAAACGAAATTGCCTACTGATAAGGTTACGGTAACCAGCTGGGCGGGATGCACAAGTATGTGTCTATCTACTTCATTTCCCGCTCCACTCTCTAACATTACAATGTTATAATTTAATTAATGTTAAGTTAAAAGTTATCTACTTAAAATTTAACTTTAGAGTAATATAAGTCACTCCTATGACTTCTGTATACTCATGTTCTCTTTCTTTTACAGGAGGAGTACGTGAAATGTGACCACAACTTCTGTGGAGTGAAGCGCCGGCACTTCTACGGGCACACGGCGTGTCGGACCCACGCCCCCTGCGCCAATAAGAAAGGCGAACTGAAATTTTGGGACCCGCAGCACTGTACAGTCTGCAAGGACCGTCTGGTTGAGACGTTCAACGATCCTCCTTCAGCGGAGGTAAGGGACGCTGCTCGAGAGAAGCTACGCAAGTGGGTGCGTGGCTTCCAGAAGAACGCCACCGGACCGTATCTCGCCACTGAAGATTTGAGGGCCTTGCTTTTCCCGAAGGCATCACCAGACTCAGTGGTCCCTAAAGATCAGATTCCCACCGTCCAGATAGGGGTGGAACCGGATGTGGTCATGGCTCAGTCCATGCATGAGTGCCGTTTGGATTCCGACAACGTGGAACGTATGTCGGAAGTGTCGGAGAACACGGAGAGGAACCTCATGGGCGACGAACTGGACTATGAGGAAGAGCAGGTGGAATACCCTGAGTCGGAGCAGGAGGTCGCTCCAACACCCACCCCCACACCAACACCTACACTGACGGATGTATCGCTTCCTTCTACATCCGCTACCCCGGATCCTACCCCATCCAACACCCAGGAGATCTTCAAGATGCTTGAGGCTCTCATGGATAAGAAACTCTGCGAGACGCATGAGTTCTTCAGGTCCAACATGGGAAGTTCGAAGCAACCGAAAAGGATTTCGGTTAAGGACCTCCCTGCATGCTCGGATACTAACCCCTGGAGGTATGCTGAGCACATGCCGATCACCACGGGCAAGATCTTTATTAGCGAAAAGGTCGGCTCTATCGCGCTGGAAGAAGTGGAATTCTTCCCAAACTTTGAGGCTTACCCGGACTGTTACGTCCGACTTAGATCTGAACCTGCCTCTAAAGAAGAGACCGAACCAAAGGAGGTTATAGTGTTCGATCTCCCGAAGGCCCAGGCTATGTTAGCCAATACGGTGAAAAGTAGGGGCTTCACCTGCTCTAAACTACCGGCGCTTGGCAAAAAGCACCCGACTTACGTCGCACCAGACGATGCGACCTTCCCCTTTTTGGAAAAGGCCTTCACTGCGGTGCATAAGGCAGTGGAAGAAGGAAAACCTTGCCCTGCACTGGAGGAGTGCAGACCCTTCTCCCTGACCACTCCCCCTGATGTTAGACACTGGAAAGACATCCAGTCAACATTTGTAGTGGGGAAACTAGAGCCTGACGTCGCTGGTCATCAGTTTAATGAGGACCTCCCAAAACTTAACGATCATCTCCTTCGTCGGGAACATGATACGAAGGAAAGGCTCGCCGCATCTATGTCCCTCCAAGTACAGCTCGAAGTCATGGCCGGTGACACTAGGGTCCCTGACTACTTCATGGTCCTCACCAAAACACATCTGGCGACCGTAGTAAAGGATCTGTACAGCTTCACGAAGGCTCGTAGAGCCTGTCGTGAATTCGTGTTCTCTAGTGCTACAGTGAGACACGAACCCCGGAGGCTGATTTCCTCCAACATCTGGGGTAAACACCTCTTTCCCTCCTCCCTAGTGAAAAAGATCACCGACAAGGCCGCCACGGAGAACAGGAACCTTCTCCACAAATGGGGCATGTCGAAGAAAAGGAAATCCTCTCAGGACGACGGCCCTCAACCTAAGAGGAAACCCACAAAGCCGAAACCCCAGCAACGTCAACAGAGACGGCAGTTTCCGGGATCCGCTACTCCCCAAGTGGCAGCTCAGCCACAACAGACCTTTCAGTTGGTCACCCAACCGGTCTTGTCACAGTCGCCGGTCTTCACCCCTGCTTTTGAGCAACAGTCAACTACCTTTCGTCCCAAAGGTAGAGGCTCAAACAGAGGTGCAGGCAGAGATGCATCTCGCCGTCCCTCCAGAGGCAGAGGAGGAAAGGGAGCTAGCGGCCGAGGTAGTAAACCCTCGGGAAACCAGAAGCAATGAAGTGCTTCCGGTGGAAGGAAGACTCCGGCAATTCCAGGATCGTTGGACCTTCGATCCCTGGGCACACAGCATCGTCAAGAAGGGTCTAGGGTGGAGCTGGACTCAACCACCCCCAACCTTCCAGCAGTTCTTCCAACAGTCAACCCCCTTTCTGGAAGAATATGTCCTAGAACTCTCGAACAAGAAGGTGATAAGGAGGGTAAAGTCAACCAGGTTCCAAGGGAGACTGTTTTGCGTCCCCAAGAAGGACTCCGACAAACTCAGTGTCATTCTAGACTTATCCCCCCTCAACAAGTTCATAGCGAACAACAAGTTCAAGATGCTGACTCTTCAACAGATAAGGACCCTTCTGCCTCAAGGTTCCTACACGGTCTCCATAGACCTGGCGGATGCCTACTGGCACGTTCCAATGAACCACCACGCTTCCTCCTACCTAGGATTTCGACTCCAAAGGAAAAGCTACGCTTTCAGGGCCATGCCCTTCGGCCTCAATGTGGCCCCACGGATCTTCACAAAGCTGGCAGACGCCATCGTTCAACAGCTCCGCCTCCGCGGCGTCCAGGTGATGGCCTACCTCGACGACTGGCTGGTCTGGGCTACATCGCCCGAAGATTGTCTAAGATCCTGCAACAAAGTCACCCAGTTCCTAGAACACCTGGGATTCAAGATAAACACCAAGAAATCTCGCCTCTCTCCAGCTCAGAAGTTCTAATGGTTAGGAATCCAGTGGAATCTTCAGTCACACCGCCTTTCCATTCCCCAGAAGAAAAGGAAAGAAATAGCAGTCTGTCAAAAAACTGCTGAAATCCAAACGGATCTCAAGACGTCAGCAGGAACGAGTTCTAGGCTCTCTACAGTTCGCCTCAGTGACAAACCCAGTGCTGCGTGCACAGCTAAAGGATGCCGCGGGAGTCTGGAGACGTTCTGCATCCATCGCTCGAAGAGACCTCAAGAGACGGCTCCCAAATAGACTTCGGTTACTCTTAAAGCCGTGGTCGGAAGCAAAGGCCCTGAAAAGGTCCATCCCTCTTCAACACCCACCTCCATCACTCAACATCCACACGGACGCCTCGCTGGAGGGTTGGGGAGGTCACTCCCACCAACAACAGGCTCAAGGTACATGGTCTCCCCTATTCAAGACGTTTCACATCAACATCTTGGAGGCCATGGCGGTCCTTCTCACTCCGAAGAAACTCTCTCCGCCTCCCTCGATCCACATTCGTCTGACCCTGGACAACTCGGTGGTAGTCCGATGTCTCAATCGTCAGGGCTCGAGATCGCCCCAGATAAATCAGGTGCTTCTCCCAATCTTCCGCCTGGCAGAGAAGAAGAAATGGCACCTGTCTGCAGTTCACCTACAAGGATTCCGCAACGTGACGGCGGACGCTCTATCTTGGACAAGCCCGATAGAGTCGGAATGGTCTCTAGACGCAAGATCCTTCTCCTTCATCTCTCACCAAGTCCCGGAACTTCCGATTGATCTCTTCGCAACGAGCGACAACAATCAACTTCCTCGTTATGTGGCCCCGTACGAGGACCCCAAGGCAGAAGCAGTGGACGCCATGTCACTGGATTGGAACAGATGGTCCAGGATCTACCTGTTCCCTCCCACCAACCTTCTGCTGAAAGTCCTCTCCAAGCTGAGAACCTTCAAAGGGACAGCGGCCCTAGTGGCTCCCAAGTGGCCCCGGAGCAATTGGTACCCCCTGGTCCTGGAGCTGCAGCCCAAGCTGATCCCTCTCCCGGGCCCAGTTCTCTCCCAGCAAGTACAGAAGTCGACTGTCTTCGCTTCATCATCGAAAGTCAGGGACCTTCATCTCATGATTTTCTCTCCCTAGCCGCGAAGAAAAGGTTTGGGATCTCGAAGAAAAGTCTAGACTTCCTCGAGGAATACAAGACCGAATCCACACGACGGCAATACGAATCATCCTGGAGAAAGTGGGTCTCATTCTTCAAGGCAAAAAATCCTACGGAAATTGATATAATATGCAAGAGGTTGCAGTGATTAAAAGACAGGTCTTGATGGCTTGGGTGCTAGGTAGAGACTGCCCTTTATTCATAGCTACATGGGACTACATGATACCACATCCCCCTTATCACATACAAAGAATTGATTACACATAATAACTAATCTGGCATATAAGTACAAAGAAATAAACTATGAAAGTTCCATATTCAAACGTATTCCATTGTTTTCATCCCTTCACAATAAACATGCATAGTACAATTTGTGATTGTGGATGATAATATAAACGTAATAGCTATTATCTTTGCAGACTTTGGTCAGAATAGTGTTGGTTACAGCAGGGCAGTCATAAATATGAAAATAAATGGCAAATTATAATTTTTTTTTTTTTTTTTTTTTGATGCAAAGAACAACAATACCCAAAATATATTAAAACAAAATGGAAACCTGATACACATGTAACGAGTGTTCGAAATGGAGCCTGTTCTCCAGTCCGAGACTCGTAAATTTTCAAATAAAATTCATTATTCTGAATTGCTTATCAGTCCTGAGACTGATAACTTTTCTTGAGTTTCAAACTCTGGTAACGACCTCTCAGAATTTTCGGTCATGAAACGAGGGGGCGGGGGAGTTGTATATTATTATTTAACTTAACACTTTATGGGAATTTACGGTATGTGACTGCGTTACTTTCAATATATCTGGATGGGATTTTAACCAGACTTGGTATACACCGCTGTCGGGTCTGTAGTGTTATCACTAGTTGCGGGTCTTTGGTGGGTTATTTCGGTCTCATTAGGTGGCGGCAGCGATATATCGGCAGGTCGTGGTGGAGGTTGTGCTGATGATGTTGGAACCTGCTGCCGGGTGTTGGGCGGTTCTGTGTTTGTCGCGAGCGGTGTCGGACGGATGTGGGACCGGTTCCTCCTGAGGCACGCTCCGTTTTGGGCTTCCACGATGTATGATTGGGGTTCTTCTGACTTACGTACCACTCTGCCTGGCACCCATGTGTGGCAGGCCTTGTCGAATATTCGGACTGGTTGTTCGGGTTGGAGGTCTGTGAAGTGCCGTTGTGTCCGATTTGGTCCTAGGCGGTCCTGGAGATGGTTGCGGGTCGTGATGTGTGCGAGATGTGGTTCGTATCTGCCTGGTAGGTCAGTGGTCACATTGCGACCAAACATGAGCTCTGCGGGGCTGGTTGTCTTATTGTCGATCGGGGTGGCCCGTAAGTGGAGTAATGCAGTATGCATATCACCGCCTGTCTCAAGGCATTTTTTGATAATCGCCTTGCATGTTCCAACTGCGCGTTCCGCGAGGCCATTGGACTGAGGGTAATGTGGGCTTGATGTGATGTGCTCAATACCCCAGGCTTTTGTGAAGTCCCTCATGGCTGCTCCCGTGTATTGAGGTCCGTTGTCTGAGACCAGGGTTTTGGGGCATCCGAACAGCGAACACAGGAATTTGAGGTGGTTGGCCACACTTTCAGATGACAGGTTTTTTAGTTCGGTGACTATCGGGAATTTTGTGAAATAATCAGTTGTGATCAGATATGTCTTGTGGCCAATTTGGAAGATGTCCGAAGTGACTTTGAACCAGGGCATTGGGGGAATGTCATGATGCGTGGTTTCACTAGGACTTTGCTGGGGCTGGTACTTCTGGCATATGTCACATGCCCTGACCTTGTCCTCTATATCCTTTGCAATGTTGGGCCAGAATACACACTCCCTTGCCAGGGCTTGTGTTTTTGTGATCCCTTGGTGGGACCGGTGGAGCTGGTCCAATATCCGGCCTCTGACCTCTTTGGGGATGATAACTTGTCGCCCTTTGAATATGACTCCGTCTTCCACGGCAAAGCATTCTCTGTATGAGAAAAACTGGCGGATATCGGGGTGACAGCCTTTTACTGAGGTAAGCCAACCCTCGATGATAGTATGCTTGAGAGTGCGCAGCACTGGGTCGGTGTCAGACCTATGGCGGACCTCTTCCAAAATCTGGGGACCAAATTTTATGAGTGCAACTGATATCACGTCGATGTCATCTAGTTCCAGTCCGTCCACTCATGTATCCAAAGGGATTTCCTTGTCATTTTGTGGGTTAGGAAGGCGTGATAGGGTGTCGGAGAGTACAAGGGTTCGTCCTTCCTTGTACTTGACCCTCATGTCATACCCCTGCAGTTTCAAGAAGAGACGTTGTAGTCTAGGTGGGGCACTGATAAGTGGCTTCTCCCAGATATTAACAAGGGGTTTGTGGTCAGTGACAGCTTCGAAGTCTCTTCCGTATAGGTAGGTATGAAATCGTTGCACACCGTGTACTAGTCCAAGGGCCTCTCGCTCGATATTGCTGTAATTTGCCTGCGTTGGTGTCAGGGCTTTGCTGGCGAAGGCTATTACCTTCCCGTCTTGGATGAGGGCCGCCCCGAGGCCTTTTTGCGATGCATCGACTTCAAGAGTCACGGGTTGAGTTGGGTCATAGTAAGACAGCGTGCTTGATGGTGTTATTTGGCGTTTCAGGTGTTGATAGGTGGATTCATGGTCTTCTTCCCATTGGAAGGGCACATCTTCCTTGATCAGATCTCGAAGTCTTTGTGACTGAGCTGAGTAATGTGGTACATAGGGGCTGAGGTAAGTCATTACTCCCAGAAATCTCTGTAGTTCCTCTTTATTGGAGGGTGACGGCATGCTATGCAGGTCGTGTACCTTTGACGGGTCGGGCATCATGCCCTTGCTGGTATAGCGTGTTCCGAAAAACTCGATTTCTGGTTTTGAAATGGAGCATTTCTTCGAGTTTAGGCTGAGTCCGTGTTGGGCTGCACGCTGCATGAACCCCATCAGGTTTTTGTCGTGTTCCGACTGATCTTTCCCACATATTGCCACGTCATCAGCGATGCCAACAACACCTGGGAGATTCTCGATGATGGAGTCCATCCTGGCTTGAAATATGTCCTGGCTTACATTCAGCCCGAATGGTAGCCTTGTCCAACAATACCGGCCGTGTGGTGTTCGGAACGTTGTCAGTAGTTGTGAGTCCTCGTGTAGCGGTATACTCCAGTAGCCTGCTTTGGCGTCTAGCTTGGAGAACACTTTCGCTTTGGAGAATACCGGGTTGATCTCTTCTAGAGTGGGAATCTTGTGGGGGCATCTTTTGAGGTTTTGGTTGAGCCGCTTGGGGTCCAGGCAGATCCGTAGGCTTCCATCGGGTTTTGTGACATACACAAGGCTGCTACACCAGTCTGTGTGTGCCGTTACGCGTCTGATAACCCCCTCTTTCTCCATAGTGTCAAGCTCGGACTTGATGCGGGGCTTCAGGTGGATACTCACCTTACGGGGCAGATCACAGAAAGGTATCGCGTCATCCTTGAGGTGGAGCATCGCGGGCTCTTTTAGTTTGCCGATACAGTCAAACTGTGCTGGGAATTGCGCTTTTAGTTGTTCGACTGACCTAATAGGGCCTTGTTGGCTTGGTTGCTCAGGTATTCCAGTAACGTCGTTGACATTGATATCCACAATACCGAGTTTTTGGCATGAGGGAAGGCCAAGTATGGCTGGACCAGACACATCAACCACGAAGAACTTTTCTTGCGAGAATGCTGGGTTGCTGAGTTTGCGGACGCTGAGCATTAGTGACCCTAGGCAGGGAATATTGTCGCCACTGTATGATGTTAGTCTTACTGATGGTTCTGGGGATAGTACGAGGCTGGTGGGTGCATCACCAAACATTTGCTTGTATGTCCGCAAGGGCAGCGTATTGCCACCGGAACCTGTGTCGATTTTGAGTTTCAGGGGCCCATAGGCTGGGGGGTTTTCATGCTTGACCATGAGCTTTGAGAATGCTTCTCGTTTCAGTGCCACTCCTATGTCGGATATTGTTATCATGTCGAAGTTTGGCATATAATCTGTTTCTTCATCAAGATTGGGGTTTTCATTAACCATGACTTCGTGTTGCCTGTGATTAGGAGCCCGATTCGGCCGTCGGTAGGAGCGCCCTCTTGTCTTGCTCTGACGTTGTGTCTGCTGCATGTTGTCTCCTGGCATTGTTCTGCCTCCATCAGTTTAGCGGCACATCTTTTTCCAGTGCCCCTTGATGCCACAACCACTGCATCTGTCATTGTAAGCGGGGCATGACCTTATGGGATGGCTAAGCCCACAGTTCCAGCAGGGGTTGTCCGTGGTTTGTAGTTTGTTCCGTGGCTCGTTGCTTTCCCTTCGAATTGCATCCACATTGGTATGGCTTGTACTTGTGTTCTCAGAGCTCATCTGTATGGAGCGTAATGATGCCGTGGAGGCCGCAATGGCCTCGTATTCCCGACCTCTCTCTAGAACGTTGCTCACAGCATAGCCCTTCGGTTTAGTTAGGAGTTCTTTCCGAAATTCTTCGAATTGTGTTCGTAGTATGGTCATTTCGATAAGTCGTTCGTTGAGTTCTCTGTCTTCAAACTCTCACTTTGTCGCTTTTTCACGGAGTCTGGCCAGGAATTGACTGATTGTTTCAGCAGGTTTCTGTTTGGTATTTGCAAATTCGAGGCGGTGAACTCGGAAATTTATTTTGACCGTTGCATCAACCTCACTTTCAATAAGCCTCCATATGTTCTGCGGCACACGTTGCTCCTGTTCAGTGAGGCCGCTCGCCAAGATACGCCTCATGCCCTCATCGCCGAGGGCAATTTTGATTTTAGTTGCTTGCTTGCCCGGGTCTGTGACTTCCTGGTCTTCGAGGTATAAGTTCATGCGCGCCTTGAATGCACGAAATGACTCGGCCAGGGGCTGGTGAGCCCAGTCCATACTTGGGCATTTAGGCTGGGCCATGATTGGATTTGGTTTCGAGTGTTACACAATAGATAGATAATGATTGGATTAATAACACAGTTTACGGTTCACAAAAAGAGACATATAATAAGAGTATGGAAATCACTACAAAAATTTGTCACGGGTAGTCGGCACAGTTTTCAGTTTTGTTTACACTGCTGAATGTACGTCGTTGTTTGGCTCATTTTGTGAAGTAGTGCGCGGACAACAATGGCCAAAATACTTGTAAGTAATCTATTCACAACTTTCTTCACTATTCTCACTGTAATCACGGTGCACTAATGTCCATTCTATGCCATATTCTGACGATATAAGTTATGTACGGTTGTTATCTGGGCCGGTATGACAGTCTTTGTTCAGTTGCCGTTGGGTGAAAATGGCATCATCTGCGGCCGCTGGTAATAAACTTGGGCTGATTATGAGTCCTCTTCTCAGTTATTACGGACAGGAGAGGTATGTAAAGTGTCTCTATGGTCCGGGTTTGTTGATGGAATGGCGTGGGTTGCGTTACCACGCTGCCACCATGATATAATATGCAAGAGGTTGCAGTGATTAAAAGACAGGTCTTGATGGCTTGGGTGCTAGGTAGAGACTGCCCTTTATTCATAGCTACATGGGACTACATGATACCACAGAAATCACCATCGATTTTTGCATGTCCTTCTTCATTCACCTTCATGGACAGGGCTTAGCAGCCAACACGATTTCTACCTGCAAATCGGCCTTGACTGGACCACTACTGTACGCCTTCCAGATTGATCTGTCCAGCGACATCTTCAATAAACTACCGAAGGCATGCGCTCGTCTACACCTAGCACCTCCACCAAAACCTATCTCCTGGTCCCTGGACAAGGTGCTCCATTTTGCCTCCAACTTGGACAACGATTCGTGCCCTCTCAAGGATCTGACTCAGAAAGTTATATTTCTTTTTGCTCTTGCCTCAGGAGCCCGAGTCAGCGAAATAGTGGCATTATCAAGAGACGAGGGTCACATCCTGTTTACAGACTCAGGAGACCTTACCCTCTTCCCTGATCCGACGTTTCTCGCGAAAAATGAACTACCCACCAAGAGATGGGGCCCTTGGAGAATCTGCCCCCTGAAAGAAGATGCCTCTCTATGTCCGGTAGAGAGCCTCAAGGTCTATTTTCGTAGAACTTCTGACTTTGGTGGAGGCCAACTCTTCAAAGGAGAAACATCGGGTAGCGACCTGTCACTGAAACAACTAAGAGCGAAAATCACCTACTTCATTCGCAGAGCGGATCCTGACAGTACACCCGCAGGTCACGATCCTAGAAAAGTCGCATCGTCTCTGAATTTTTTCCAGAGCATGGATTTCGAAAGAGTTTCACAGGCTGGAAATCTTCGCGTGTTTTCTTCAAGCATTACACGAAACAAGTGCATGAAGTCAAACATTTCGTGGTAGCCGCAGGTAGTGTTATGAAACCTGCAATTAACTCTGCATAGAACAGTGAGTTACTTGGGACTTTAACTCTTCGGGTGCCTATGTTGACCCTCGCGTGATACGTAGTGATTTCATGGACACTTAGTGTTTTCATAGACTGTTCTTTACAAGGTGAAATGTCATAGTCGTCACATGAGTGCCGCATGCCTAGAGCATGATGTGTTTTTTCCTTATTAAAGACTGACGTTCCTATGGAACCTGTGCCTTCTAATAATTTGAAATTTTCTTTCAGATTCAAGAGCGAAGTCTTTTCATTACTATGTACATTATAATTTATTTGTAAATTAACTTTACATCCTTTATTGCATTTATTTTACCATATCCTGCAATTGTGAAATAAAATTTCTATTTTATTACTTGTGCGTCTCTCTCCGCTCCTACTCATACTATGAAATACATGGTTGTCATAGTTTCATTATCCCCTTTTCTTTGAAATAATGAAGAATAATAGGTTCTATCCATATTATATACTCACCTATGGTGTGTAATATTCCTAATTGAATACTTACTTGCGCCATATCTTCGAGACCAGACCGCTCTCTAGCTATGAAATATAGTGCCTAACCACCACTTTTCTGTTATTGAGAATGTTCCTACATGAATATTGACCATTCTGTCTTGTCTCCGAGTTCTTCACGTTCTCTCCGCAAGGTGGGTAGCCCTTCGATGACCACTTTGATCTTCGGCATGGACCGTTGGGACTTCTCTGCCAGGGGGGGCAGGAAGTTGCATTCCCACGGAACCTCTATCGAGGTCACTATGCTTACCTTATTCAAAGCCCTCGGCACTTACTCTACAAGGGGAAATCTACCACGATACATTGATTCTCTGGTACTCTTCCATCAGGACGTCATGGCTTGAGCCCAAAAAACGGATTTTGAGCGAAGCGAAAAATCTATTTTTGGGTGAGATAGCCATGACGTCCTGATGGCCCCTCCCTGCTATTCTAGTCCAGCCTTTCAGGCCCCACCCTGTCCTGCTGTATCATGGTGATTGGCAAGCAGCTGGCATCAGGATGAGGACGGACGTGACGTCATTTAGCAATGGCGCCCGTTTGTTTACGTTTTGAGTACCAAAAGTAGCCACGGACGAGTATAGCTGTGGAACGGCTCCCCAGTTATTCTCCGCCCCTCCATATCGAAGTGTTAACTCTATATGGGGTGCAGATAGCTATGTGGCGTGTTAATACATGCGTCCCCTGTTGATATACGATGTCTTAAAGGGAAACCTTTAGGATACTCGCTCCAGAAGTTAGAATTCTGTGATAACCTGTGGTTAAATTCTCTGGGAATATCTTAGTAGTTTATATATATATATATATATATATATATATATATATATATATATATATATATATATATATATATATTATATATATATATATATTATATATATATATATATTATATATATATATATATATATATATATATATATATATATATTATATATATATATATTATATATATATATATATATATATATATATATTATATATATATATATATTATATATATATATATATATATATTATATATATATATTATATATATATATATATATATATATATATATATTATATATATATATTATATATATATATATATATATATATATATATATATATTATATATATATATTATATATATATATTATATATATATATTATATATATATATATATATATATTATATATATATATATATATATATATATATTATATATATATATTATATATATATATATATATATTATATTATATATATATTATATTATATATATATATATATATATATATATATACATATATATATATATATATATATATATATATATATATATATATATACAGTACACCCAATCGGGTAAATTACCGATTTGGGACGATAAAATGATAAGGATAATATCCTGCGAACCTAAGGTTCCTCTCCATCATAACCTTAACTAGAGGACCCATCTTTTATATATAAGAATGATAACCAATAAGAGTTAAACTAATCCTTAAAGTTAAAGTTACTCAAAACACCAGGACTCGGGCTGGTGTAGGCTACCTTCCGAGGCCGAACACGGCCCGGTCGGGTAGCCATGCAAGCTCATAACCTAATAGAAATTATAATATAAAAGCATCGTGTAATAGCGAAATGGCAATGAGCATGCGCGATGTAAAGGATCAAAACAAAACGCAATTAGTATGAGGAACTAATTGCTAGTTGTCAAGTAAACAGAAGCGGTATTCTCCGACTCCCGAAACTTAAACACCTAAGAAATTGAATGTATCGGATATCGCTACTTCCAGAACCTCAAAACTGATAGTTGTAATACTCAACTTGGTGGTAGAAGCTTCCAAGAGATCCGACATCTTGCGCAAAACACCAAATCACAAAAATCAAAAGGCACGCGTGCGTTCTCCAAAGATGCTATGAAAGGAGTGAAGGTGATCGCGTGGGTGGAGGTAGTAGTAGTAGCGATCAGTAGTGGAATGTAGAACGGCACCTCGTAGTAACGAGGGAGTTTGGAGAGGAGAGATCTAAATGGCACGAGACCTCTGACAGTGGTTTTCACGCACCAGTTACTATACCGACACCTTATTTAGGTGAGCGAGCTGGGTTTATCCCTAGCATTCCAATGCAACTTTTTCTCTGGTAATAAATAGCAGTAATATACCTTAGAAATGATGCTTAAGGAGCATTTCACGGAGCGGCACAGGTGGAGCCCAGAAAATGTGTTTTATTGTCACTTTACCTTAGAGACAGGCCAACGCAGGTGTAGGATTTGCGATGCCAGGAGGAGACGGACGATCGGCGAGAAGGTAGATATGGTGTTAACATGTTCTTTAAATAAATACTCTCTCTCTCTCTCTCTCTCTCTCTCTCTCTCTCTCTCTCTCTCTCTCTCTCTCTCTCTCTCTCTCTCTCTCTCTCTCTCTCTCTCTCTCTGAGAGAGAGAGAGAGAGATTAAACAAAAATGTGTTGTGTACATATGATTTTTAACAGCGTCAACGAGTTGGAAGACAATTAAATGTAACTAAAAAACAATATCAGCGAATCTGAATTCCTTTCTTAACTAAAACAAATATTGATACAAACACACTCGTGTGCGTATGCGCAAACACACATGCACGCAGGAGGCGACACGATCGGCGAGGAGGTACAGATGGTGACTGCAATAACGTACCGTAACTTACACTACGGAAACTTTAATCTAACTTAGCTTATTTATTTTTTTTTTATTTTTATATTTCATATATTTTACATTTTTTTCTTTTGATTTTTAATTTTCATCACTTTCAGTGACGAGTTACGGTACGTTATCGCAGTCACCATCTCTACCTCCTCCCCGACCGTCTGTCTCTTACAGTCAGCGCGGGTCGGTCTGTCCGGGCAGCATCCGCCGTGCATTCATTTTGGTCCCCCCCCCATATCTACACTAATACACAATATAAATCAATAAAAATTTAATTGAACACTCACCAATATCCCTGCTACTTGTCTATAGGGTAGCCTTTCCTCTTCTTGACCTCCAAAAGTCGTCGAGGAACACTATCGGCGAGGTTTTGGAGTATTTCGGCAGGTATTTCCGCCCACACCTTATGGAGCGCCGCATCGAGAAGTGTCACGTTTGTCGTCACTTCTTTACGAAGGCGGGCTTTAACTATCGCCCAAAGGTTATCAATGGGCGAAATATCAGGACTTTGACCTGGCCAATCAGGAATATAGTTCACTTCGCTATTTTCCAGCCACTTTTTCACTTTTTTAGCCGTATGTCAAGGGGCACTGTCCTGCTGAAAAATTTCAGCTCCTGTAGCCGCAAAACAATCCGCTAAATTGTCTTTTAAAACGTTCAAATAGCGGTCAGCATTAACCGTTATGCCTTTAGGCAAAACAACAAGGCTTGGGGCACCACCGTAGGCAAACGAACCCCAGACCATAAGCGATGCTGGGTGCTTAACTGTCTTGGCCGTGAGATTAGGCTCAAGAGGATCTGACCCCTTTCGCCGCCACACTTTTTTCCCGGTCGTCTCACTCACACAAAAGGTCGCTTCGTCACTCCACAAGACACTACGCCACTGCTCCAAGGTCCAATCCTTGTATGTCTTGGCAAAAGCAATCCTCCTCTGCCTTTGTTTCAAAGTTACAGCGGGCTTCTTTCGCGCGATCACTTTCTCGAAGTCGAGGCGCTTCGACAGGTTTTCCTGAATCGTATGAACACTGACGTCGCTCAACAATTTAGGGTTCTGTTCTTTCAGTTGCTTAGCCGTTAATGTTGGATTTTCTTCTAGGGTTCGCTTTAATATATGTAAAGTACGATCAGGAATCTTCTGGGGAGGGGAACCAGCCTGGGAGTGAGAAGGGATCTCGGCGCTACCTCCTGCCTTGTACTTCGCCACCAAGTGCCTCACTGTCCTCTCGTTCACGCCAGTATTCTTCACTATCTCCTTCGTTTGCAGACCTAAATTATGACAGGTTATCACTCTAACAATGTCATCGTGACTTGTACGGGGTCTAGACATCATGGGGGGGGGTTTGATACACAAAAATGCCACGCGAACTCACAAAAGAACGATTGCAACCCGGCCCTCTCAACCTGACACAACCTCACTCCACGACTAAAGGAAACACACTGGCTAGCTTCCACCTACGCAGATATGTAGATGCCAACTTGTATAAAAAGATGCCAATTAGTCAATTTGTCCCAGTCGATTTTTTCCCCGATAAACCCCATGCCTCCGATTTGCGCGGAACGCTGTGTCCGGCCCACTACCCGGACACAGCGATCCGGGCTGACTGTACTGCATAGCAATTCTTGCACCTGTGTGTGTGTGTTTGTGCATACGCACACGAGTGTGTTTGTATCAATATTTGTTTTAGTTAATAAAGGAATTCAGATTAGTTGTTAGTACTTTCTTAGTTACATTTAATTGTTTTCAACTCGTTGACGCTGTTAAAAATCATATGTACTGTAAACACATTTTTGTTTAATCTCTCTCTCTCTCGGAAAAAAATAATAGACGTCTCTAACACTATAACAGCGAAGAAGAATGAGAGAGAGAGAGAGAGAGAGAGAGAATTTTATTTAAAGAACATGTTAATGCTATGTTTAGAGAGAAACAGAAAAAAAGAGAAGACTTCTTTAAAAGAGCTTGTTAATGCTATCTTGGTTTTCTTTGCTTCACTTTTTTCTTTCTTTCTGTTCATCACGCTGGCCCTTCTCACAAATGATCGTTGCCAACAATCTCTGTCCTTTATCCCTATCACCAAAAGGCGTTCTATCTCTTCCAGGGTATTGCTACGATGTCTTGTAATAATGGTGATCCCCTTCGATGGTTTATCTGCTTTAATGGCTGCCTTCTGCTTGATGATCATCGAGATCATAGGCCTATTCCGGCCATATTGTTTAGCCATATCACTCACATGCACACTGCTCTCATGTTTTTTCTATAATTTCTTGCTTCAATTCTAAAGAAAGAATTGCCTTCTTCCTTTTCTCACCGTTACCTGTACTGAAACTTAGCTTCTTAGGCACCATGATTATAGGTAAAATCAAAAAGGAAATGTGAGAAAAGGAAGAAAATAAGCACTCTTAATAACAGACCAAACAGAGGACAACCACACGATACACACAAGAACAGAGAACAGAGCACTCGACGCTCAATGGCGTCCCTCTTACGTGCTGCCATCTACCGGCGTAAACAAGATCTACATCAGATGTTGGAGCATTACTTCGGGTGTCGAGACAGAAATTTGGTTGAATTTTACTTCGTATGTTAGGACAATCGTATGTAGAGGTTCCACTGTACTTGTCTGCAGGCAGCCAACAAGGTGATCCAGTTCCTGGAACACCTGGGCTTCAAGATCAATCGCAAGAAGTCTTGCCTTTCTCCAGCTCAGAAGTTCCAATGGCTAGGAATCCAATGGGACTTAAAGTCACACCACTTCTCCATTCCATCCAAGAAGAGGAGAGAGATAGCGGGATCTGTCAGGAGACTAATCAGTAACAAGAGGATTTCAAGATGCCAACAGGAAAGAGTATTGGGATCTCTCCACTTCGCACCAGTGACAGACCCGGTGCTAAAAGCACGACTAAAAGATGCGTCAGGAGTCTGGAGAAGATACGCATCAAACACTCAAAGAGATCAACTAAGGTTGACCCCGACCCTGTTGTGCACGCAGTTAAAGCCGTGGTCAACAGCCAAGAGCCTAACATGGACAACTCCCCTGCAACCTCCAAAACCATCAGTGGTGATACACATGGACGCCTCCTTGGAAGGATGGGGAGGCCATTCTCACGAGAGAAAAGTGCAAGGGAATTGGTCGCACCAGTTCAAAACCTTTCATATCAACAGTTTGGAAGCTTTGGCAGTTTTCCTGACGTTGAAGAAACTATCCCCTCGCAGAGCAATCCACATCAGATTGGTCCTGGACAACGAAGTGATAGTAAAATGTCTAAATCGACAAGGCTCGAGATCGCCTCACATCAACCATGTAATATTAGCCATCTTCTACCTGGCAAGGAAGAAGGGAGGGCACCTATCAGCAGTTCACTTACAAGGGTTCCGCAACGTGACGGTGGACGCTCTATCCAGGCGAAAGCCCATAGAGACAGAATGGTCCCTAGACGCAGACTCATTCTCCTTCATCTCGGAAAAAGTCCCGGAACTGCAGATCGACCTCTTCGCAACGAGCGACAACAAGAAACTACCTCGTTACGTAGCCCCTTATATGGACCCTCAAGCAGTGGCGATGGACGCCATGTTCTTCGACTGGAACTGGTGGAATCGTATTTACCTGTTTCCACCAACCAATCTCCTGCTAAGAGTCCTCGACAAGCTAAGATCCTTCAGAGGGACAGCAGCAGTAGTGGCCCCCAAGTGGCCCAAAAGCTATTGGTTCCCGCTAGTTCTAGAGCTGAAACTGAAGCTGTTTCCTCTGCCGGATCCAGTATTATCTCAACTGGTCCAGAAGTCGACTGTCTATGCTTCATCCTCGAGAACCAACAACCTACATCTCATGATATTCTCGCCCTGGCGGCGAACAAAAAGTTTGGAATCTCGAAGGATAAAGTTGACTTCATCGAAGAGTATAAGTCAAGTTCAACTAGGAGACAATATGAATCGTCATGGAAGAAATGGGTTTCCTTTGTGGAAACAAGGAAACCGACAGAAATATTGTTAGATTTCTGTCTCGCATTCTTCATATACCTACACGAACAAGGCCTGGCTTCTACTACGATTACCTTGTGTTAGTCGGCCCTGGCTAAACTACTTCTGTACGCCTTTGAAGTGGACCTCTCTTGTGAAATCTTTACTAAGATCCCAAAAGCATGCGCTAGACTCAAGCCAGCAACCCCACCAAAGCCCACCACGTGGTCTTTGGACAAAGTCATGCACTATGTTTCGAACCTAAACAATGAGGATTGTACTCTAAAGGATCTAACACAGAAAGTCATTTTTCTGTTTGCAATAGCCTCAGGGGCTAGAGTTAGTGAAATAGTGGCCTTATCCAGAAATGAAGGCATTATTCAGTTCCTAGACACAGGAGAACTAAACGTCTTTCCTGATCGTGCCTTTCTTGCCAAGAATGAGCTACCCACTAAGAGGTGGGGTCCTTGGAGAATCTGCCCACTGAAGGAAGATGCCTCTCTGTTCCCAGTAGAGTGTCTTAAGTTATATCTTCGAAGAACTTCAGACTTCAAGGGAGGACAGCTCTTCAGAGGCAAAACTTCAGGATCAAACCTATCCCTAAGACAACTGAGAGCGAAGCTCACCTACTTTATTCGCAGAGCAGATCCTGACAGTACACCCGCAGGTCACGATCCGAGGAAAATTGCTTCTTCGTTGAACTTCTTTCAACATATGGACTTTGAAAGACTCCGCTCATACAATGGGTGGAGATCATCCAGGGTCTTCTACAAACACTATGCGAAGCAAGTACATGAAATAAAACATTTTGTGGTGGCGGCGGGTAATGTCATTAAACCCGTCGTCTAGTGCTGCGATGAACAGTGGACTGTTTTGGGACTTTACAGTGCATCGGGTTCATGGGTACACTTACCTTCTAGTGCAAATCACAACGATGATTAACACACTGTTCCATATACAGTAGGTGCATATCTGACCAATAACACCAGTGCCGAGTGAATGTTTGCGTCTCAGTATTTATGCATTTCCAAAACTCTGAACAAGTCAGACAGATTTGATTTCACATCTCCATTGAGTGGCATTATTCCGATAATGAAATTATATATTTTTTCTACAGGAGAAAATATGGACCCTGATGTGTTTTAATGCTGGATCAGATTCATACTCTATTGTAACTACATTTGATATTTTAGTTGCAAAATAAAAATACTAAAACTTATTTAGATCTTATTACTGCTAACTCAGTTACAGACAAATAAAACATACAGTACATACATACATATACCAAGGCATTTCCCCCAATTTGGGGGTAGCCGACATCAAAGAAATAAAACAGAAAAGGGGACCTCTCCTCTCTACGTTCCTCCCAGCCTGACAAGGGATGCAACTGAGTTCGGCTGGTACTGCTAGAGGTGCCACAGCCCACCCTCCCCAGTTATCCACCACAGATGAAGCTTCATAACGCTGAATCCCCTACTGCTCCTACCTCCCCGGTCTTCCAAGGCACCGGAGGAAGCAGCAGAGCCTACCGGAACTGCGTCACAATCGCTCGCCATTCATTCCTATTTCTAGCACACTCTCTTGTCTCACATCTAACCTCCTATCACCCAGAGCTTCCTTCACTCCATCCATCCATCCAAAGCTTGGCCTTCCTCTTGTACTTCTCCCATCAACTCTTGCATTCATCACCTTCTTTAGTAGACATCCATTTTCCATTCTCTCAACATGGCCAAACCACCTCAACACATTCATATCCACTCTAGCTGCTAACTCATTTCTTACACCCGTTCTCACCCTCACTACTTCATTCAATAAAACATGCTAGAATTTTATTTAATCCCTATAAGGGCCTAGAACTTGAAATCAGGATACAGATTTCCATGGTAAGTAAAAGGTAAGCTCTAAAGTTTTCCCTTCTGTTCCTACGGAAATACAAACCTTGAATCCTTATTGTCGATGTCGACACTTTCCCTGCAGGGGGCAGGAAACACTAAACCAGCTCCAGGTTTAGTGGAAATGACATTTACCGGGAATTTCACATACAGGTCTAGTAGACCAGATAAGGAAATCCATTCAAGGTAGAAGGCACATACACAAACCCACAGCTATAGTAATTTCTAGTTAATTCTCTGGTATGCTTCCATCAGGACGGCATGGCCCAAGCCCAAAAAATGGATTTTGAGCAAAGTGAAAAATCTATTTTTGGGTGAGAGTGCCATGTCATTCTGATTCTGTACATACATATACCAAGGCACTTCCCCCAATTTTGGGGGCTAGCCGACATCAACAAATGAAACAAAACAAAAAGGGGACCTCTACTCTCTACGTTCCTCCCAGCCTGACAAGGCTGATGGACCCACCCTTTTGCTGACCCCTCCCAATATTACTCTATCTGCGGCCATTTCTGCTTAACGACAAGAAAAGGAATGCAGTCGCGGTAGTGGTAGGGATGGAGGTCCACTGGGTACCTAGAGTGGCACCCACCTCTTTTGCCACTCTTCCCCCTTACATCAAAGAGTTAAATCTATTCGGGCTGAAGATTGCTATGAGTCGTATCTAGTATACGTCCCCTGATTTTATGCGATATCCTTTACTGGATACTCGCGCCAGGAGTTAGAATCCTGGAGACCTTCGGTTTAATTCTCTGGGAGTATCACTGTAGCAAATATCCCTTAGAAAGCTACCTAAAGGAACTTTCCATCAGGACGACATGGCACTCTCACCCAAAAATAGATTTTTCACTTTGCTCAAAATTTGTTTGTTCCGTAACTGAATACAAACCACGCTATTTACATGGGGTAATTACTTCGGCGCAGCCGATGACGAGCCATAAAGTTTTAACGAGGGTTTCCTACCCCACCGCTAGTTAGCGGGGGGGTAGGGAGGGGTAGCTAGCTACCCCTCCCCCATCACACACACCGGCAATTATCTCACTTTACTTTTGGCTCGGAGAGACGACAGACCTGTCAGCGCTCTCCTCTTTGTTGACTGCCATAATTTGGTTTGCTTTTTCTTTTCAGTGAGTGTATGAAGTTGGCCTCTATTACTCCTTATGCGTACGTGCCCTGGACTTCCCGGCCGCCCCTGCGGGACCTTTATGTTGGCCGTGGAAACGGATCCTCACTCCTTATGCCCTCAGTGTAGGGGCCAACGGTGTGATAGTTCTAATTTGTGCATTGAGTGTAGGGAGTGGTCTACCTCCCAGTGGGAGAGGTTTGCCTGGCGACGTAAGAAGAAGGCTAAAAGGGATCTTTCTCCTTCCGAGGTTTCTCGGAAGAGAGAAAATCCAAAGTCGTCTTCTTCCGCCGCCCATACCTCCTCCGAAGCTCCCGCTCGGGTGGCCTCTTCCGAGAGGCCGGCAAGTGGTAGCGTAGACCGTAATGTTGTTGATGTCATTAACCGATCCCATGGTGAGGGAGAGGTCGTTGCCTCCCATAGCGAGGCGGCTGCCCCTCCCCCCTCGGAGGAGGTATTTGTTTCTAACAATGATCTTTTTCAGCTTTGGGCTTCCTTGGGGCTACAGGGTTCGCCCTCCAAGGAAGCCCTGTTTGACATGATCAAACGGGGTGCGGCTGCCGAACAATCGTCAACCTCAGCGGAGATAGATCCTCTGTCTGTGGTTGACGTTGTTGTGTCGGAAACATCCCGTGGGTCTGGCCAAACTCCCGTTCCTGTGGCTGCGGTAGCAGAAGGCTCTGTCTCCCCCTCCGAACATACTTCGAGGGAGGAGCTTAGTCCCACGGTCTCTCCTTCCGTTGAGACTCTGAGTTCTCTGGTAGAGACGCCTCTTCGGAGGCCCATTGATGGTCAGCCTGCTGATCCCACGGCCCCTGGGGGTTAGGAGGCGCCTCTTCGGCTCGTCGTCACCACAGTCCTCTGCGGATGAGACGACTGGCCGTTCTCCTGACCTGCCTGCTACCAACCTTGACATCTCTAGGGATCGTTCGCGATCCCCATCGGAGGATGGTCGTCCTTCGGGTCAATGTGAGCTGTCGCCCCAACCATCGACATCTAAAGCTGCTGACGCGTTTTACGCGCCGGAGACTGCCACTGCGCAATCTCCTGATTCTTCGGGGTCTCAGGGACTTGAGCGCGAAACTGCGCCTCTCGCCCCTAAGCGTAAGGCTCCGCCTGCGCACCCTGCTGCTGTTGTTCCTGACGTTCCTGAAAAAGCGCCTCGGCGCTCACCCTTAGGCGTTCGCGCCACTGATCCTGTTGCTTGCCAGGGTTCCCCTGCGCGCCCACACCCATCGGCGCCCCGTCGCCCCCCAGCAGTTCCTGAAGTAGCACGCAAGCGCCCAACAGCGCAAACGCGCCCTGTTCCTGTTATAGTGCCGCCGCGCTCGCCTGCGCACTCGCGGCCAGTTCCTGATATGGCGCCTACGCGTCCACCGGTGTCCCAGCGCCCACGCGCCCTCCGGCACCTCGCCGGCCCCCTGTTCCTGTTTCATCGCGCGCGATCCAGGAGGTTCCTGAGTTGGTGCACAGGCGCCCACAGGTTCCTACGGACTCGTCGCGCCCTGCGGGGGATAGACGCGATACGCGTCCCCGTGCGATTCCAGCTCCAGCGCTCACGTGCACCCCAACGCACCCACGTGTCGCTTTGGACCCATCGCGCCCACTTAAGGAGGTTCGCGATACGAGAAAGGTTCGCGATGCGCGCCCGCGCGCAGTTCCTGTTCCAGCACCAACGCGACCACGCGTCGCGACGACTCAGCTCGTCGCCCCAGAGGTTGCCAAGCCAGCGCATGGGCGCTCACGGCCGCCTCTGGAACCGCGCGAATCTAGTGCAGATACGATCGCACCCGACGCGCCCAAATCGCGCCCTGTTCCTGCTACACGCCCCCAGCCTGTCTTTAAGACAGCAGTGGTGGCGTAACTAACTCCAGAGTGCCCTCACGCGGCTCACACCACGCGACCTCCAAAGCAGCGAACCCCGGTGCGACCTGTTCCTGATGCGCGCTATGCACGCCCACGATCGCCAGCGCAACTAGCGCTTACACAGGCGAGTAAACTGGTCCAACCAGACCATCACCAAACCTCTCGTTCCCAGGTTGCTCGCGACCCTGCTCCCGCGCTATCGCGCCCTCGGCCAGTCCTACCGGACATGCGCTCGGGCGCTCCTGTCATCTCACGTCCTCCGGGGCCGCACCAGGTCGCTGCGCGCCCGCGCGTTCGGCCTCCTCCTGTTCCAGCTCCTGATCGCCGCATGCCCACACCATCCCCCACGCGCGCTCGCGGGCATGTTCCCGCTCAAACTGCCGTGCGCCCCCGCGGCCACGCTCCCGCTCTGTCGCCATCGCGCCATCGCTCCTGACCATCTTCCTGCGCGCCATCGCGCCATCGCGCCCCTGCGCGCGCGCGATTTTCCAGCTTCGTGCCCTCCTCTCGCGCGCTACCCTGCTCTGGGCCCGTCACACGAGCCCCAGCGCGATCGCCGACAGGCGGATTCTTTCTTGTCGCATTCCCCTCCCCGCAAGTGCAGACCAGCGCGCTCGCCAGAGGGGGAACGCTCCTCGGACAGGTCTAGGGATTCTTCTCTTACAGCCCTGCAGGCGAATCCTCGTTTGTCGACTCCTCTTAGGGATCCCTCGATCCCCTTCCCTCCAGAGGGAGTGTCTGACAGCGCTGCTGTCAGTCAACAGCCCTGGTTCGACACCCTACTCAGAGCTCTCGTGCGGGCGATTAAGGCAGCCCTCTCTGATTCGGGTCGCGAGCCAGCGGCAGCTTCCTCCCCCCTGAAGAGGAAGAGAGGAGTCTCTCCCGTGGATCCTCCTCCGAGGCCTGTGCTGTCCCCGCGTAGATCCTTGCGTAAGGCTCCTACTCCCCCTCAGACCTTCTCACCCTCCCCTGCGGAGGAGGATTACCCCTCCTCAGGAGAGTCGGTTGAGCAGGAATACTCCCCCATTGCACCAATGGTGGACGTTCCTCTTCTTCCCGAGAGGTCTCCTCGTCCCGAGGTGGAGAAGGACCTGCCCCCTTCGCTTCTAGAGTCCTGCATCCCGCCCAGGAGAGAACTTAAGGACTCTAAGACGATTCCCAAATCGTCTGCTAGGATCAGACAGGAACAGCCCAGAGTCGTCGAGGATGCCCACGTTTCCCCCCAGGAAGAGCCTCTGGGGTCCGGAGACTTCGCTACAAGTCCGACAGGAGGCGAGCACCAGGAGTCAGAACACGCGTTCTGGCAAGTCCTGACTCTCATGAGGAACCTTAATGGGATTCCAGACCCTGAGGTCCCACCGCGTGAAGGTAGGGACACGGTCCTGGATCGCGTCTACGGCACTCAGAAGCCATCTAGGGCCAGCGCAGCATTGCCCTGGTCCCAAGGGATGAAGAGCGCCAGAGACAAGATCGAGGGCCAGCTCGCGGAGCTTGCCTCCTCCAGCAGAGCCAGTGCCAGGAATAAGCTCCTCCCTCCTCCTCGTGTCCATCAGAGGAGGTACTTTGAAATCCTCGAGGAGTCTTCACTGAGCCTTCCCTTACATCACTCAGTGGAAGGACTCACAGGGGGAGTCCCTCTTGAGAGGCTCTCCAACCGGCACGTATCCTTCTCAGCCACTGAGATCCAGAGCCAGGAGAAGGTCATCAAGTGCGCCACGCAGGCCACTTCATGGCTCGACATCTGGCTGGGGTCTCTGGGCATCCTGGTGCGGTCCGAGGACCTCTCCAAGGAAAGCACCAGGAAAGCGCTGGAAACCTTTCTCCTCTCGGGCACTCGGACCATCGAGTTCCTGTCCCACCAAGTCTCGAGCTTGTGGGCCAACACGATCCTCAAGCGCCGGGACGCTGTTGCTGAGAGGTTCCACCATAAGGTTCCCAGCGCCAAGTCGAGCAGGCTCAGACACTCTTCCGTCCTCGGTAAGAGCTTGTTTGAGCCTAAGGACATGGAGCTCTCTGCCGAGAGGTGGAGGAAATCCAACCAGGATTCCCTCATCCATAGGGCCCTGACATCGAGGCCCTACAAGCCTCCGGCGGTTCAGCATCCCCGTCCCGTCAAGGATACGAAGAAGTGTCTAAGCCCTTTCCTGCCAAGGGCAGGAGGGGAAAGAAGTCCTCCAGGGGAGGCAAGAACCCTAGAGGCTCCGGCCGAGGCCGGAACCGCTAGGGTTGGCTATCCCCCTGCGTGTCCACCAGTGGGGGGATGCCTGCAGAGTTGCGCAGCAAGGTGGCAACAACTCGGGGCGGATGCCTGGATGGTCTCCGTGATATCCCTAGGATATCGCGTCCCATTTACAGCATCTCTCCCTCCCCTGACAGCGAATCCAGTGTCGTTGAGCTCTTTTGCCATGGGATCGGCAAAAGGGCAGGCCCTTCGGGCCGAAGTCCAGACCATGTTGGAGAAGGACGCTCTCCAGGAGGTCGTGGACGGGTGCCAGGCTTCTACAGTCGACTCTTTCTTGTGAGAAAGGCGTCTGGAGGCTGGAGACCAGTCATCGACCTCTCGACACTGAACGGGTTTGTCAAGCAGACTCCGTTCAGTATGGAGACGGCAGACACAGTCAGACTTGCAGTGAGACCACGAGACTTCATGTGCACACTGGATCTGAAGGACGCGTACTTCCAGATCCCAATCCATCCGTCTTCAAGGAAGTACCTGAGATTTTGCCTAGACAACAAGATCTACCAGTTCAAGGTGCTGTGTTTCGGTCTCTCCACAGCACCTCAGGTGTTCACCAGAGTTTTCACCATCATCTCTTCATGGGCTCACAGGATCGGCATCCGTCTCCTTCATTACCTGGACGACTGGCTGATCCTGGCAGACTCAGAGGCATCCCTTCTTCGCCACCGAGACAAGCTCCTCGAAGTTTGCCAGGATCTGGGGATCGTGGTAAACCTCGAGAAGTCCTCTCTGCAGCCCTCTCAGAAACTGGTATATCTAGGCATGATCATAGACACCAATCTCCACAAAACCTTCCCATCAGACGAAAGGATAGCAAGGCTGAGGAAGGTTGCGAAACCTTTCCTCAATCGAGAAAAACTCCTCGGCCACCTCTCCTCTCTGACCCGTCTCGTCCGCAACAGTCGCCTCAGGATGAGATCCCTTCAGTGGCGACTGAAGTCTCGGTGGAGTCAAGGACTCGACTCCCTGGACATCCTGATCCCCATGGGATCTGCAGAACAAGCGGACCTCAGGTGGTGGGTGGCAGACGAGAACCTGTGAAAGGGAGTGGATCTTCTCGTCTCTACCCCGGATTTGATGCTGTTTTCGGATGCATCAAACAAGGGGTGGGGTGCCCACGTTCTGAACCACAGGGCCTCAGGCCTGTGGTCAGAATCAGAAAAGTACCTTCACATAAACCTGCTGGAGATGAAGGCCGTTTTCCTGGCCCTTCAAAAGTTCCACCAAGTCCTGGCGGGCCACTCCGTGGTGGTGATGAGCGACAACACCACGGTGGTGGCTTACATCAACAAGCAGGGAGGTACCTTTTCGGAACAGTTGTCCCATCTTGCAGTAGAGAACCTGAGATGGTCCAAAGTCCACTCGATATCATTTGCGGCTTGCTTCATTCCAGGCAAGAGGAATATGCTCGCCGACAGTCTGAGCAGAGCAACGCAGATAGTGAGTACCGAGTGGTCTTTGGATCCTCGGATAGCCAACAAAGTCCTGACTTTGTGGGGTTCCCCGACTGTGGACCTGTTTGCTACGGCGTTGAACACCAAGCTTCCGCTGTACTGCTCCCCAGTCCCGGACCCCAAGGCCCTCTGGCAAGATGCCTTCCAACAACGGTGGGACAACATCGACGTGTACGCCTTTCCCCCGTTCTGTCTGATGAGAAGGGTCCTCAACAAGACCAGAACATCGGTCAATCTCTCGATGACCTTGATAGCTCCGCTATGGCATCACGCAGAGTGGTTTCCGGACCTTCTGCAGCTCCTCACGGAGATCCCGAGGCAGCTCCCTCTACGTCACGAGCTACTCCAACATCTTCCACAAAGCCGTAGCTTCGCTTCGACTTTACGCCTGGAGACTATCCAGCATCTCCTCAAAGAGAGAGGATTTTCGCAACAAGTTGCGGAAAGGATGTCTGGCCACCTTCGCAAGTCATCCGCAGGAGTCTACCAGGCGAAGTGGCGAGTTTTCTGTGGTTGGTGCCGTGGAAGGGGTATCTCTCCCCTCGATGCCACTTTACCAGCAATAGCGGAGTTCCTTGTGTATCTGCGGGAAGAAATGCGCCTTTCAGTCTCGGCAGTGAAAGGCTATTGCTCAGCCTTAAGTCTTGCCTTCAGGCTCAAAGGAATGGACATTTCCTCCTCGCTGGAACTGTCTCTTCTCATACGGAGTTACGAACTTACCTGCCCTCAGTCGGAAGTGAGACCTCCTCCTTGGAACGTGGTTCGAGTCCTCAGGTCTCTTAAAAGGCCTCCCTACGAACCATTACGCCAGGCTTCTGATCGTCATCTTACCTGGAAGACGGTGTTCCTGCTAGCTTTGGCCTCGGCCAAGCGAGTCGGCGAACTGCATGGTCTCTCCTACGACATTGCCCATTCAAGGGGATGGGGGGAGGTAACGTTCGGCTTCGTCCCTGAGTTTGTTGCTAAGACTCAGAACCCAGGAGTGCCGGACCCTAGGTTCGACTCTTTCCAGGTCTCGAGTCTTCATTCTGTAACAGATGACCCAGACCATCTCCTACTATGCCCAGTCAGGAGTCTGAGGTTGTATCTTAAAAGAACAGCTGCAGTCCGCCCCCAGGTGCGAGCCTTGTTTATTAGAACCGGGGAAACGAAGAGGAGGGTCACCAGGAATACCATCTCGGCCTGGATCCGCAAGGTGATCCACCTGGCCTTGAGTTCTGACCCTCCTCCGTCACGGCGCCCTAGGGCGCATGATGTCAGGGGCGTGGCTACGTCCCTGGCCTTCAAGAAGAACTTTTCGGTGACGCAGGTCCTGCAAGCTGGGGTGTGGAAGGGTCAGACCACCTTCACACCCCACTACCTGCAAGACGTCACACACAGGAGGCTCGATACGTTTTCTATCGGCCCTGTGGTGACTGCACAACAGCTGGTCTAACCTCAGGCTCCTAATTGGACAAGTAGCAGAGGGTTGAGGGCATTGTTACCCGGTTTTAGTCTGTGTGAATGAAAAGATCTGTCTGGCCCTTTTCTTTTCTTCATCCTCTCCTCCCTTGGAGAAAAACAGCATCCTGGGTCCTTTGCACAGCTGACCTCGAACCTCTGTAGGTAAGCCATGCTTCCTTGTGTTCCTAGTATTAAGTTGTAATACTGTCATGCCCCCATACCCTGACGAGGTGGTATTGGGTAAGTCCTAGCCTAGATTTCCTTCTAAAGAACTCCAGGTCAACTTCCTAGGACGTGTCACTGCTCACCTTCACACACGACTTACGTAGGCCGCAGCAGCCCCTCAGCTGTCTGCGAGGCGCAGGGGCCCCAACCCTTGAGTTACTTTTTGAACTCGGGTTCGGGGCCCCCGGGCAAGCCAAAGCCAGTATGGCAGGGGACTTTCCTCCCTTCCTAAGGGTTAAGTCACCCCATGTAAATAGCGTGGTTTGTATTCAGTTACGGAACAAATGACAAATTCGTAGATAATTTGTATTTTTCCTAACGATACAAACCTTAGCTATTTACAGTTATGTGCCCGCCAGCCCTGTCCCCCAAGATAAGTCCTACCTCTAAGTAAAGTGAGATAATTGCCGGTGTGTGTGAGGGGGGAGGGGTAGCTAGTTACCCCTCCCTACCCCCCGCTAACTAGCGGTGGGGTAGGAAACCCTCGTTAAAACTTTATGGCTCGTCATCGGCTGCGCCGAAGTAATTACCCCATGTAAATAGCTAAGGTTTGTATCGTTAGGAAAAATACAAATTATCTACGAATTTGTCATTTTATATATACTGTACACTCTTTGGTAAGGAGAGGTACTGTACCTGTATATTGTATCTTTAGATTCAATTTTATGGTTATATATCAGTGCACTGAAAAGGTGCATATAAACAGTAGTTAATGATAGCTTACTTTTTATTTAAAGTTGTGATGAAATAACAGCATCTTGTAAGTTAGTGATAGTAACATGCTAATTTTAAAGCTCATGTGTATGAAGTTGAAAATTCAAAGTTTGTTTTAGAACTTAGGAGTTTGTTTTTCAAATATTTATTTATTCATTCAAGTAGCTTTATGTAAATGATGATAGTCTTTCAAATTAAAAAAAATCAACAACATGGTAGTAACAAAAGAAGGGGAACTAATTACTTATTGTTATTGCTGTATAATATTTATTCAGTACAGTAATTAACACTAATTATTTTCTTTTGCCATTTTTGAAAGTCCAAATATTGTAATCTTATTAAATGTAAATACCAATACTGTATTATCCTTTTTCAGGAATTAGAAAAGATAGGACCCAAAGAAAAAGGTGTCATATCTCAAGCTGTAAAAGATGTTGTGCAATCTCTTGTTGATGATAGCATGATTGACAGTGAAAAAATAGGAACTAGCATCTATTTCTGGGCATTTCCAAGGTAAAGTATAAGTAACATTTAGGATAAAGTAATTGAATAGACTATTTGCATTGAAATATTCAAAAGTAGATCCTCAATTTAGCATCAATTCTGTCCTTCTGATAAGCAATAAAGAGCATACTGTATATTATACCTGACACTTTAACATTTTTAAATGTGCTACAATCAAGAGGAGTTTTGCATAGTGTCTAATCGAAATTAAACTTACTTTAATCTTGAAATTCAATTTCAACAGATTTATCACAAAAAAAAAAAAAAATTGTGAAATGAGTAGCTTTGGAAATAACCATCATTATATTTTACCTGGTACAGTAAATGCAGATATCAGGTTAACCCTGTTATCTATCAGAAAAATTCAACTTTTAAAAAAAATATTTTAAGATAGCTTTTTTCTTGTAAGTAGAGATTATTATTGATTGTACATAACTCATTAAGTTTTAATTGTCCATACTTTCATTATGTACGTAGCAAGGCTCTCAGTACACGTAAGAGGAAGATTGATGAGCTTCAAGCTCGTCTTCAGGACTCGGACAAAAGGCTCAAATTATCTCAGAAAAAGTTGGAAGATGCCAAGGTAATGTATTTTTTTTTATTGAATATTTCTCAACTTATACCATATTTCATATTGCACTATTAGCAAAATTTTGTACAATTCGTTTCACAATAAATTATTCGAGGTACAGTAGTTCATTTTATAAATAAATTTTTTTGTATTATACAGTATATATTTAATGCATAAAGAATTGCCTTGAATGGTATTTGGATTTAAATCTTTTACTTTACTTAGTATACAGTGTTGTAACATATTCAATACAGTAAATTTTCTTTCACACTGTATCCATTTTTCTTTCATGATTAGCTCTGTGAGGTAACTTCTCTTTTACTATAAGAAAATTTTTTTCAAAATTTGTTGCTGGAATTGCATTAGGCTGATCCCTAAGTGTTCCTTTGGGATAACCATAGTTTTCAAGAATGATGTTCTACAGAATCTGCAATTTTATACTGAAAATATACGTATTCAAATCTTGTTTAGAAATTTTAAGTGAAGACTTTAAATAAGGGGTATGTATGGTTTTTAGATACATGGAGTAATTTGCCTTTAGAGTAAAGCTGTATTATGTTAAGTTTGGGAATCAAATCAGGTTAAGTATCCGTAATGACAACAACAAAAAGGGTTCATATGTCATTGTCTCATTTCCTCTAATTATCCCTAAATAATTTTCCCAAACACGAGTCCCCCCCCTTTTAAACAACAATCAATTCTATGTTAGATTGGGCGAGAGGAAGGTGAAGGTCGTGAGGAGGTTCTTGAACGACTTGCCGAACTGGAAGCCAAAAGGAATGAGTTGTTAGAAGACATCCAGAAATATCGGGACTGTGACCCAGAGGTTCTCAATGAAATGAAGAATGGTATTCAGGTAAGACTAAAGCCAATTTACTTTATCATCATGCTTTCATGCTTTTTGTCTTCATTTGATAAAATGACACATCTAGTTGTCAAAGTTTGGTTCATGACAAACCTATCAATCATGAAAGTCAAATTTCAAAAGAAGTAAGGCTAATAATGCCTGATTCTTTATATGAAACAATTTTTTTTTTTTGTAAACCTTATTTGTTCTGATACAGTATACTTACTCCAAACTTCTTTCTTAGGAAATCTAGGTGTCGAACCAGGTTACAACCAGAAAATTCCATTAGGCCTCCCTAGTTTCCCTAAGCACCATACATCTGGGAGGACCCAGAATGCTCTACCCAGGGAGGAGAACATCCCGCCAGGTCAGGTTGAACAAAGGTATCCTTTCCCAGTACAGCTCTGGTCGGCTTTCTCTGTACAGTTAGCTGTCTTCTCGTTGTCAGACCATTGTTCCTTTGCGTTGCGTTCCCTTTCTTTCATTGTGTCTTTCCATTTGGCATGATGTCCGAATGTGTGAAACGTCGTCAGGGTGTGAATGAAAAGTAGTGTGGGGCTTTTTTATGACACATAAAAGTAGATCCACACTCGATGTGTACCTCGTCTTGGGGGTTGTGTTTGTGTATGTGAGGACACCTGTCCTGAGTGCGTTGAGTGGCCTGACGAACAATGGACTCTAGTGGCTGCAAAGAAGAAGGCTAAGAAGGATCGCTCTTCTTTGAAGATAAGTAGAGGTTCCAGGATGCCTTCTAGGGCTTCGTCTACGTGGAGCCCTTCCGTTCTGATTGTGTCCCTTGCCCCTTCTAAAGGAATTGCTGCTTCTCCTTTGCCGGGAGGGGCCCCTTGTCATCGCAGTCATCGGCTTCCCAAGAGCCCTCCATGGAAGTGTCTTTGTGGGACTCCCTCGCCCGACATTTTATCCAAGATTGCGGCGGCTGTATGTGCCATCTCGCTCGCTGCTTCCCAGGCTGGGCTGCTTCCAACACAGCCTCTGCCCAACCCCTCCACCTCTCCGCTCTTGGGGTCAACAACGGGCCACGTGGCCGCTCCAGCCTCTTCGCGGTCTCCCTCGCTGGACCACATGGGTGTACAACTGTCTTGAGAGCTGCCTGCTGGGCCACATGGGTACACCTGCTATCTCGGGCTCCACTTCGCTTGGCCATGTGGGCAGGCCAGCCTCTCCGCTGCTGTCGTAGTTGCTCCAAGAGGACTTCTTGAGCTCCCTGTTGGGTACCTCTCTTTCCCCCTTCTGGTCGCCTCACAGGGACCCATAGCCGTTCTGGTCCATGCTTGCCCAGCCGTTGTCGTTATTGAGGGTTAGGAGGCCCTCTGCTGAAGCAATACATGCCCGAAGGTCAGGGGACCTCACTTCTCCTTGTCATGACAAGATGGAGGACTTGGACAGAAAGAGACGTAGGTCCATGTCCCCATTGGTAGAGGTAGTTTCCCCCTCCAGGACCAGCCTCAGAGATAGAAGCCACTGAAGGTCCTTGTCGAGGCATGGATGCAGAAGTATGTCGCCATCGAGTAGGAGAAAGCGTCGGGCCTCGATCTACTCTGAGACAGCCGCTTCTTTCATTCCCGCTTGCTTGGTTGAGCAAAGCTCCTCATCACGCTGCCTGGCCCAGGGGTTCCAGCGGAGAGCACTGGTTATCGTCGCAAGGGTGCTATCATCGTCACCGTCCCACTTCGCCTAGCTTGGACTAGGGCAGTAGGCATGGTTCTCCTTCCCCACCATCAGGACGTTCGCCTGGCACTCATCGGGTCAGATAATTGACCAGTCTTTGGACGGGGATTCATATTTAGAGGAGCCCTGCGACCTTAGCCGGGTTATCGCCCTGATAAGGAGTCTGGTAGAACTTTCCGTTCCCGCACTGCCGGCTATCGTAGAAGGTTCCTCAGAGGTGGAGATGATCTTGGATACCTCTCAGTAAAGCAAGCTGCCCCTCGCTCTCCTGTGGTTGAGGTCGGTGTCCAGGGATGTCGCAAACCTGGACGAAGTGATTGTGGGGCCCAAGAACTCCCTCTAAGGCCGTAGCTCTCTCAAGCTCTTGCCGCTAACGAAGGTCCGCCACAGACAGTTCTTTGCTCTAGAAGGCATCGCTTCGGACCATCTACCAGCTGAGGACATCCTGGGGGAGCTGGCCCTCGGCTCCACGGAGGACAAGCTGTTAGCTGGGGGTCTGTTGTTCTCCTTCCAGGAAGCGTTCTCAATGGAGGCCTTGGCTCAGTCAGCCTTGCATGTAGCTTCGTGGATGGACATGTGGACGACAGCTGTTTCATCATTCGCCATACCTCACATCAAGGCTGACGTCGAGAGGGAGCAGTTCCGGGAGTTGATGTCGGGCGCAAAACATTCAACTTCCTTTTGATGCAGGCCCTCACCCAGTGGGCAATCTGGGTCCTTCGTCGGAGGGACACTCTCCTGGCTCACCTGCCCAAGAAGATCTCTGATAGGGAAGCACGCCTCCTCAAGAACTCTCCAGTGTAGAGGGGAGTCCCTCTTTCGGAGGACCTAGTTGCTGACACCTTGGAGAAGTGGCACAAGGCCAATCAAGATGCGGTTCTCCACAGGGCCACCGCCGGGAAGCAATCCAGCAGTCGCCCAATCAAGTTTCGGCTCTCCACAGGGCCACCCTCGGGAAGCAATCCAGCAGCTACCCAAGAGACCTCCGCCCTAGACCGCCGTACCGGGCTCAGCCTGTGTCTTTGCCTTCAGAACCTTCGACGATTGGATGGACCCCAGCAACACGGAAATCCTCAGGAGTGTCCCTCCACTGCTTCCTCTTCTTGCACTAGATTCTCCGCCACAAACGTTTCTACAAGAGGAGATTGGATGAGAGGCCCCCTTTCCCCTGAGATTCCACGAGTGGGAGGTTGCCTCTCAAAACAGTGGCGGAGCTGTGCAAAACACGGGCCCAATCCTTGGACAGTGCAAGTCCTGAGGGAAGGCTACTGTATCCCTTTCCAGGATGCCCTTCCCCCCCTCAACCAAGGGCGTAATACCACCTCCCTTCAACCGAAAGACCAGCTACGGATGAGGGCCCTGGAAGTGTAGATAGAAGAGATGCTGCGGAAGGTGGACGAGGAGTACTCGGGTTTCTTCAGTGTCTTCACCATAATCTCCCACTGTGCTCACAAGAAGGGGATCAGACTCCTGCGGTACCAGAATGACTGGTTGCTGCTTTCTTCCACAAGAGAACCGTTGACAAAAAAAAGGAATTAGCTCCTGTCATTATACAAGGAACTAGGGGGTTGTCTTCAATTGAAGAAGTGCAGATGTCCCCGGCGATGAGAGTGGTGTACATGGGAATGGAAATATGTACAGTGGAATCCAAGCCTTTTCAGACTAAGGAGAGGCTCAATCGCCTGGATGAGGTTGCTGCACCGTTTCTGCAGGGCTCTGTAAGACACCTGGCAGCCTGGCAGAGGCTAGTGGAGCACCTGGTGTCCTTGGAGAAGCTGGTGCAACAGGTCAGGCTCAAGGTCCAACCGGTCCGGTTGGACTTGAAGACCAAGTTGAGGCATCCGTAATATGGCTCAACTAGCAAGTTTCCTCTGTTCCAGTCATCCAGGAAGCCTCTCCTGTGGTGGATAGATCAGTCCAACACACTGAATGGTGTCTCACTGCTGGATCCTGCTCCGGCTCCTCCTGTTCACAGAAGCCTCCAAGGAGGGATGGGCCGCATCAGCTTGAGGAATTCCAGTCGGGAACCTGGACTCCCGAAGAGAATGCTCCTCACATCAACGAACTGGAACTTCGGGCAGTCCAGAGAGTACTCCAGTCCCTGAAAGGTCTGGAAGAAGGGAGGGCGGTAGCCCTCATGTGCGACAACGCCATGATGGTGGCATACGTCAGGAAACAAGGGGGACTCAGGTCTCGGGTATCGTGCCATCTTACCAAGGAAATCCTGGGATGGGCCGCAGACAGAGGGATGATGCTGACAGCGAGGTTCATCCCAGGCAAAAGTAATGTGTTGACGGATGGCCTAAGGAGAAGAGGCCAGGTCCTAGGCACAGAGTGGTCTCTGCACCCGGACGTAGCAAGTCGCCTAATAAGCATGTGTGGCTCCTCCTATCTGGACCTTACGCGACAAGGCTGAACGCGAAGCTCCCCGTGTTCTGTTTTCCCGTGCCAGACCCGGCAGCATTCATGAAGGATGCTTTCCAGCTCCCATAGGATGGCCTGGACACCTAGGCCTTTCTTTCCTTCAGCCTACTATGTCAAGTCCTGAACAGGCTGAGGGAGGCAAGAGGCTCAAAGCTCACCCTGATGGCCCCATGGTGGCCTGACAAAGATTACCCAGTGGCATTAGGCCAAATGTTTTCTCTCAAGGGCCTAAACCTATAGGCCTAAAGATAGTTGGCCATGCTTCTAAAGAGTTTCGACAAGCAGTCCTGTCCTCTCCAGCCCCTGCATGCTCCAGAGGGGGCCTTGACCAAGGTGTTGGAGTTCCTGAAGGGACTTCCTTTCAAGCCACTCAAGGATGTCCTGGACAGGGACTTGACTCTGAATATGGTGTTTCTACTAGGCCTAGCCTTTGCCAAAAGGGTTACTGAGATCCACGGCCTTTCCTACGAGATGTGTCACACGAGGGGCTGTCCCCTACTTTGTAGCAAAAACCCAGAATCCCACTGTAGCAGATTCCCGGTTCCAGTTTTTGGTCCCTGCTATCTTCAACCCGGACTACGAGAAGGGCCTTCTTCTGTGCCCAGTCCGAGTCTTTAGGAAGTACCTGGCTAGAACGACGAGACTACGACTGCCATCAAGAGTTTGATTGTCTCCACCGACAAGGTGGAGAAGCCAGTTTCGAGAAATACCGTTTCGTTTTGGGTAAGGAAGACGTTCAGGAGAGCCAACAGTGTCGCAGGAGACGTCACTCCCAGGTCTACGAAGCCCCTCAAGATTAGGGGCATCTGGACCTCCTTAGCCTTCTTTAAGAACATGGTGGTCAGTCAAGTACTGAAGGTAGGTGTTTGGAAGAGCCAATCTACGTTTACGGCACACTATCTTCGGAACTGTATGATCAGAACCCTGAATGTACAGTATTCAAAATCGGCTTCGTCGTGGCTGCACAGCAGCGGATCTAACTACGACCCGAACCCTTGTGCTTCGTGCTGCATTATTATTATTACTTCCTAAGCTACAACCCTAGTGGAAAAGCAAGATGCTATAAGACCAGGGGCTCCAACAGGGAAAATAGCCCAATGAGGAAAGGAAACAAGGAAAAATAAAATATTTTAAGAACAGTAACAACATTAAAGTAAATATCTGTATAAACTATTGAAACTTTAACAAAACAAGAAGAAGAGAAATAAGATAGAATAGTTTGCCCGAGTGTACCCTCAAGCAAGAGAACTCTAACCCAAGACAGTGGAAGACCATGGTACATAAGCTATGGCACTACCCAAGAGTAGAGAACAATGGTTAGATTTTGGAGTGTCCCTCTAGAAGAGCTGCTTACCATAGCTAGAGAGTCTCTTCTACCCTTACCAAGAATAAAGTACAGTACTTACTGAACAATTACAGTGCAGTAACCTCTTGGGTGAAGAAGAATTGTTTGGTAATCTCAGTGTTGTTAGGTCTAAGAGGACAGAGGAGAATAAATAAAGAATAGGCCAGACTATCCGTTGTGTATGTAGGCAAAGGGAAAATGAACCGTAACTAGAGAGAAGGATCCAATGTAGTACTGTCTGGCCAGTCAAAAGACCCCTAACTCTCTAGCAGTAGTATCTCAATGGGAGGCTGGTACCCTGAATGGCAGAGTCCTATTCCCTGTCCCCTCTTTTCACTTCAAGCCCCTTACTACAGAGTACCTGATGAAGCTTCAGACAGTCTTGGTGAGTGTGATGAACCTTAACTTCATTCCTGTTGGGTTGGGTGGAGGTTTTACTTGTTGGATGGTAGTACTATGTCTTCATTTTCTGTTGGCCTCCTTAGTTCTTTCCCTCTTTTACCACCTACTCACCATTCCCTCCTCCTAAATATGAGTCTCCAAAGAAAGATGTTCGGTGCAAGTACATTGCATCAGAATAGATAGCAAATTTTATGTACAATACAGTATTGTACTGAAATTTTTATTTTTCTCGGCTATACTTACTACGAATTTCCTTCGTCTTACTTCACTCCTGTCTGTCCCTTCGAGGTTCATAGGTGGTGCTTGGGCGGATGTTCTCATCCCCTGATATGGCATCCTGGGTCCAGCCAGATGCACGAAGCTTAGGAAAACTAGGGAGGCCTAATAGAATTTTCTGGTCGTGACCGGGTTTGACCCCCAGATCTCCTAAGAATGAAGTTTCTTGTAAGAATAGCTAGAAAATTTTAATTGTTCCGTAACTGGAATACAAACTTACGCTATTTATTAGGGGTATTACTTTCGGCGAAGCTGAAAGGACGAGCAGTTCAAATTTAGCGAGGGTTACCTACCCATTCTGCTAGTTAGTAGGGGGAGAGGGGTTAGCTTGCTACCGCTTCCACTCACACACTTGTGATTTGGCTCACTTTGCTTTTGGCTCGGATGGTGAATGGTCGTTGCCGTTCTTCATCCTCACCAAGTAAATTTTGGACGGCCATTAATGCTTTTTGTTTGTGCTTTCTCTTTATTAGTGTGTGTCAGTGTTGACTTCTGCCGACCATGCGTACCTGCCCTGGACTTGAAGGCTGGCCCAGCGGTACCTTTATGTCGGCCGTGGACACCGATCGTCATACCCTTTCTGCCACATGCAGAGGTTAATGGTGGGATAGCAAAGAGAAGGGTAGTGAGTATCGGGATTGGTCCGCCTCCCAGTGGGAAAAGTTTGGGTGCAGGGAGAAGAAGTCAAACCGGGATATTTCTCCTTTGAAGGTTTCTTCGAAGGGGATAAAACCTAAGGCTTCTTCTTCCGCTTCCCAACCTTTCTTCGAAGCTCCTGCTAGTTCGGCCTCTTCCAAGAGACCATCAAGTAGTAGCGTAGGCCCTTTAATTGATGGTCAATCCCGGTCCTCGAGAGATGGTGTTACCTCCCCTAGCGAAGCGGCCCCACATCTTCTCCCGGGTGAGGCCTTGTGACTTTCTCCTTTTTATTCAGGTGTGGTCGTCCTAGGGGCTTCTGGGTCCGCCCTCCAAGGACTCCTTGCTGCAGCTCATCATCCATGGTGCTAGTGTGCAGCCTTCGTTCGACTTTGGAGGTAGATCCTTGGTTCTGTGTTGATGTACAGTAGTGGTGTCTGAAGCGTCTTCTGCTGCAGCTGCTGACGCCCCTGCCCCTTCAGACTCTTCAACTGTTGCTGCCGACTACGCTTCCCCCGTTAATGATCATCCTTCAAGGGGGAAGCAAAAAGCAAAGTCTTAAGTCTGTCTCTCCTGCGATTGTTTTTCCTCGGAGGAGGAGTTCACTCATAGAGACTCCTAGAGACTCCTCTGTGGAGGACTACTGCTTCTAAAGGTGAGCTTGCTCATCCACCGGCCCCCAAAGGGCATCAACGATCTTGCAGAGCTGTCCCTCCATTTCACCTTAGAGGTGTCCCCTTACCTTCAGTGGAAAGGCGCCTCTTCGGCTCTTTGGCCATGTCTTCGCAGCCTTCTCCACCGTTGTCTTCTGGCCCTCGACCTCCTTTCGACACTACCGCTAGTCCTCGGACTTATGCCTTGGACTCTTCTGTGGATAGTATGCGATCCTCTTCGGAGGATGTTCGTCCTTCTAAAGGACACATACAGGTATTGCTTGACTTACGACCGAGATAGGGACCGAGAGATGAGTCGTAAGTCGAGTTGGCCGTATGTCGAAACTAGAAAAGTGAAGTTTCCGTAGATTTATTTTGATACGTTATGATTCGGCAATCATCTGGATCATATTTTGTCAATATTTTCTTACTGTCTATCATTATTCCATTTTCTTGTTTCATAGGATATCATATGCTCTATAAATGCATTATTGTATTCTATTCATCAATTTTGGAAGCATTTTACAATCGAGTACTGAAAATTTTGTTTACCTTTGGTTATGATCAGCTGATCTGAAAGTGCCGCTACCTACCGTATCAAAATATGGCGTACATACGTATGGCATATTTTTTTATCATTTCTTAACTTATTAGAAATATCTTCATGATGAATATTACATCAACGCCAATATGTTACAGGAAATCAGTTTCCATACAGTTCGTCTAATCATTAGGTATAATGCGAAATCGTTGTAGCTCTTTCTGTGTGTGTGTGTGTGCTCGCTCTCGCAATCGCATACGGGTAGTTCATTTTTAAAGCTTCATACAGTATTGTAGTTCAATATTAAGCCTTTATATTTCATTAGACATTACTGTGTTTAATTCTGGTATATTAAAGAACGTATATGTTATATTTTTCAATTTCTTGAGCATATCAATAATCAACAAATACTTTTAATTTACTTTCGGTTGGCATCAGCTGATCTCAAGGTCACGCTGCCATATTACTATTATGAGCACATACATATAGTGCAAATAACACTGATTTATATAATTTTCTTGACATTCGAAATTTCTTCATAATGCATATTACATCAGCGCCAATATGTTATAGGGTATCACATTTTCCATACAGTTGGTTTATAGACCTTATTATTATTTATAAAAGGAATACTCTCTCTCTCTCTCTCTCTCTCTCTCTCTCTCTCTCTCTCTCTCTCTCTCTCTCTCTCTCTCTCTCTCTCTCTCTCTCTCTCTCTCTCTCTGTGCATTTTGTTTTTAATTCAGTTGTATCCATATTTTTTTTTGAAAATTATTAAAAAATTCTATATATCATTATTCGATGTTTCGATTATGGGAATAGTAACGCATCGGAAGGAAATCACTCGATTTGCCTCTCGCCTTCCGCCAGAAATATGACGTCATCAGACTTTTTTTCTTAAATTTACGGTAAGTTGTACTAATCTTATAACTAATGATACAGACCACTAAAACACTTGATATCGTTACTGGGTGTTTCGATGATGGGAATGCTGTAATAAGATTACTCTGTAACAATGAAAGGAAATCATTCGGTTTGTCAGCGTGCTTCCGCCAGATACATGACGTCACAAGTCACGTGACGTACAGTAATCTCTACGAAGAATGACTTTCAAAATATGTAAATTCATTTTCTTTGTTTTTCGCAAGAAATGTAAAGAAAATACTAACTTAACAAACAAAAGTATTTTATTTTTATAATGTAAAAGGAAATATATTACTTTCAAGAAAATATTTGCCCTAATAGTATATTTTCTTTAGATAAACATCGATCCATTATCAGAGATTAAAAAAGTAGCGTACAGTCAAATTTACGCTACGTAGTACTCATGACAACCGATACAGACCCTCAAAATACTTTGTATCGTTATTTAATATTTCGATAATGGAAATACTAATATTAATCGTTAGCCTATTGGAAGGAAATCACTGTATTGCCCGGAAGCTTTCCGCCGGTGATGTGACGTCACCAGACATAATATGAACTCGACAGATATTAAAACTTTTCTTAATGTATTTTTAACTGAAAATAAATACTGAATATTAACAATAAAAGAAAATAATAATTTACCAAGATAAATCAGTTTATTTTTATACAAGAAAATAGATTATTTTCAAGGAAATATTCATCCTATTTCCGATAAACTTGTGACGTCATCACCCTGAAAAAAAAATGGTCGTAAAGTCGAATAGTCGTATGTCACATAGGTCGTAAGTCAAGCAATACCTGTACATGTTCCCGACCTTCCAACATGCCGTTCTTAAGATTCTCGCCAACCTTCTGACCTGCCTTCTCTGTTCCTGACTCCTGTTCCACGCCTGTCTGCTCATGATGTGTTCAAATGTCACTCGGCCTTGCGAATCCGCCGCCCTACGCAGCGTTCCAGACCTTCTCCAACGCGCCAGCGCCCATCAGTGCACCAGCGCTCACCAACAACTCATTAGCGCCCACCAGCACGTCAACACTCTCCAGCACATCGACGCTCGCCAGCGAGTCAGCACTCCAGCGATTCAGTGCTCTCCAATGCTCCGGCGATCTCCTGATCGCCAGCGCGTTTGTGCCATGCCAAATGCCAGCTTTTACCAGCTCGCCAACGCTCACCAGCACACCAACACTCGCCAGCGCACCTGCGCTCTTCAGCTCGACAGCGCTCTCTTGCGCATCTGTGCTCTCCTACGCATCAACACTCTCCAGCTTGCTAACGCTCTCCTGCACATCAGCGCTCTCCAGCTCGCAAGCGCTTTCTCTTGTGCCAGCGCTCTCCAGCTTGTTGTCGTTCTCTAGCTCGCCAGCGCTCGCCTGCGCACCAGCGCTCGCCTGCGCACCAGCGCTCGCCTGCGCACCAGCACTCACCGGCTCGCCAGCGCTCTCCTGCGCACCAGCGCTCACCGGCTCGCCAGCGCTCTCCTGCTCGTCAGCGCTCCCCAGCTCGCCAGCGCTCTACAGTGGAACAAGTTTCTCCAACTTCAAGGAAATCCAAGTTTCTCCAACTTCAAGGAAATCTTGCAGTCAAAAGGAGCAGGAAGGTAGGTGTTATGGTTAAATTGTACTCCTTTTCAGTCGAGGCATAAACTCTCTGAGCAAAAGCTCGAAGCTGAGTATAGTTATTCCAGGTCAAATCTGATATGTTACCCTTCCAAAGATGATAAGCCTCCTGCTTCTCCTAATAAGCATGTCTACAATCATCATTGGACCACTGTTTGTCCTTCACTCGGTACCTTAGCACACGAGAAGGGCCTGCTTTTTTATCTTGCTCTTCTGTGACCTCGCATCATTCATCGGCACCAGCAAAGCTCCTGCAAAGAGCCTCGGCTACTTCTCCCCTGAAGAGAAAAAAAGGAGTCTCAGACGCGGTAACATCACCTAGGATGAAACGGACTTCTGTTAGGCCTTCTAGGCCTGTCCTTCCGAACTCTCCCTCCGGTTGCTCTCCTGCCTCACCTCTGCCGAGGGAGCCTCGTGAGGGACGGATTCCCTCCCTCCCACCTTCGAAGGAGGGTTCTCCTTGCACAGAGAGCTCTCCATCTCCAGCGGAAGTCAGGAAGGACAACTCCAATTGGCCTTCGATGCTAGAGTCCTATCTCTTTCCCCCGGAAGGAATCAAAGGACTCTAAGACTGCCAAAGTCCTCTTCAAGGACCTCCAGGCCTGCAGGAACCACCAGTCACTCTATGGATGTTCACGACCCACCCCAAGAGGAGCTCTCTGTGGTGGAAGAAGGAGACTTTGCTGCTAATCTCACTTCAGAGGGAGAGCAGAAAGAGTCAGAATATGCTTTCTGGCAAGTCCTGACTCTCATCAGGGTACACAACGGATTTACTGACCCAGAGATTACCCCATGCGAGGGCAAAGACATGGTCTTAGATTGTGTCTTTGGCACTCAGAAGCCCTCAAAGACTAGTGCAGCCTTGCCCTGGTCTCAAGGGCTAAAGAGTGCCAGGGCAAAGATCGTCCAACAGCTCTCCGATCTCTCCTCCTCTCAACGTTCCAGTTCTACCCCCAAGCTTCTTCCACCTCCTCGCATCCAGCAGAGGAGATACTTTGAGGTCTTGGACAAGCCTCATCCAGCTCTTCCACTCCATCACTCTCTGGAAGACCTCTCTAAAGGGGTCTCTCTTGAGAAGCTCTCCAGCCGTCAGGTCTCTTTCTCGGCAGCTGTGATCCTCAACCAGGAAAAAGTCACGAAGTATGCCATGCAGGCTACTTCGTGGCTTGATCTTTGGTTGGGATCCCTGGGAATCATGGTACGAACCGAGGATTTTTCCCAGAGGTGTACCAGGAAAGCTATGGAAACTTTCCTTCTCTCAGACACCCGTGCCATCGAGTTTCTCCTCCATCAAGTCTCAAACTTATGGGAAAACACCATCCTGAAACATCTCTAGATGGATCCCCTCTTTTCGAGCCAAAAGACATGGAACTCGCTGCTGAGAGATGGAGGAAGTCTCACCAAAACTCCCTCCTCTATAGGGGTTTGACCTCCAAGCCCTATAAACCAACAGCAGCTTAGCAATTCCGTCCAACCAAGACCTCAACGAATAAGATAGCAGGGGAGATAGTGGTGTCTAAAAAGCCCTTTCCGTCCAAGGATAGGAAAGGCTCAAAAGGCTGCAAACGGTAGGATAGGCACTCACCCCGCTTGTCCACCAGTGGGGGGATGCCTACAAAGTTGCTGGGACAGGTGGAAGCAACTCGGGGCCAAACCCTGGACAGTCTCCATGATTCGTTCAGGGTATTGCGTCCCATTCACAACATCTCTCATTCCCCTGATCAGGAATTCAGTGTTGATAGACTCCATTGCAATGGGATCAGCAAAGGGGCTAGCCCTCCGTGCAGAAGTCCAGACCCTGTTGAAGAAAGGCGCTCTCCAGGAGGTCCCCTCAATGGGTCTCCAGGCTTCTTCAGTCGACTTTTTCTTGTGAAAAGGCGTCTGGAGGCTGGAGACCAGTCATTAACCTTTCGGCTTTGAACAAGTTTGTCAAGCAGACTGTTCAGCATGGAGATGGCAGACACCATCAGACAAGTGGTAAGACCACAGGACTTCATGTGCACTCTGGACCTAAAGGATGCGTACTTCCATATGCCAATCCATCCATCTTCAAGGAAGTACTGTACTTAAGATTCAACCTAGACAACAGGAAATACCAGTTCAAGGTGCTGTGCTTTGGTCTTTCCACAGCACCTCAAGTCTTCACCAAAGTGTTCGCCCTAGTGTCATCTTGGGCACACACGGTTGGCATCCCTCTTATCTGTTATCTGGACAACTGGCTAATCCTAGTGGACTCGTTGTCAACCCTTCTTCAACACCGAGACAAACTTCTCTTTGCCAAGATCTGGGGATCATGGTAAATCTCGAAGTCCTCCCTGCTTCTTACACAGAGACTGGTATACCTATGCATGATAGTAGGCAAAAATCTCCACTAAGCCTTCTAATCAGACGACAGGATAATGAGGCTGAGAAAGGTCGCAAGACCCTTTCTCAGACGAGAAGAACTTCAGCCCAAACATGGCTACGTCTCCTCAGGCACCTTTCATCTCTGGCCCATCTAGTTCTCATCGGTCTCCTTAGAATTCGATCTTTCCGTGGTGACTCAAGTCCATGTGGCATCAGGCCTTTGACTCGATGGACATCCTGATTCCCATGGGAGTAGAGGAACAGACAGACCTCGAATGGTGGGTGTCAGACGAGAATCTACGAAAGGGAGTAGATCTTCTCTTCATCCCCCCAGATTTGATGCTGTTCACAGACGATTGAGAAAAAAAAAAAAGTGGGGGCCCCACGTGCTGCACCACACGACCTCAGGCCGCTGGTCAGAGTCAGAAGAATACCTCCACATAAATCTCCTAGAAATGAAGGCCATCTCCCAGGCCCTTCAACAGTTCCACAAGTTCTTGGTGGGCAACTCAATGGTGGTGATGAGCGACAACACCACAGTAGTGGCTTACATCAACAACAAGGAGGTACTTTTTCGCAGCCCCTAGCAGTAGAGATGCTGAGATGGGCCATGATACACTCGATACCACTATCGGCACGCTTCATTCCATGTAAAAGGAATGTGCTTGCCGACAACCTGAGCAGAGCATCTCTGCTAGTGAGTACCGAGTGGTCTTTGGATCAGCTAGTAGACAGCAAAGTCCTAACTTTGGGGGGTTTTCCGACTGTGGATCTCTTCACAAAGACCCTGATCATCAAGTTCCTGTTGGACTGCTCCCCAGTCCCAGAACCCACGACTCTCTGGTAAGATGCAACGTTGCGAGAGCCCGAAAGCTCAGCGCAACTGGACCCTGGGGGTTCTGTGCCCGAGAACCCGAAGATTAAACGCGACGAGGATCCAAGACTCATGTTTAACAAAATATCAGGGTTTCTCTGTTATGTATATGGGTAAACACCGGGTCAAAGACCAGCCAGTTGGTTCGGATTTCCACCCTCCTAAGGTGTGAGTATATCCCTATAAATAGCGAGGGTTTATATTAATGTTGGAACAAATGACAAATTTGAAAGTAATGTGTATTTTTCCTGACGAATGTAAACCTGTAACTATTTATGCAAATGGGTCCACCATCGCCTGTCCCCTGATAAATCCTGCTTACAAAAAAAAGTGACAATAAAACAGAGGTGTGTGTGAGCAGGGTAGCTGGCTAATCCTCCTACAACTCCTCTAAGAAGCGTTAGGGTGATTACACCTTGCTAAAAGTCTTATGGCTGGACTTCAAGCTTCGCCGATATAGTATCCCTATAAATAGCTACAAATTTGTATCGTTAGAAAAAATACAAATTACTTTCAAATTTATAATTTTTCCTAACGATACAAACCTTGGGCTCTTTATTTAAATTTGGCCCACCATCACCTATCGCCCCCTGCAAGTCCTGCCTGCAATTAAAAGTGAAGAGACAGCACCAATGTGTGTGTTTGTGTGTGTGAGCAGGGTAGCTGGTACCCCCCTACCCCCTGTTGACTAGCGGTGGGGTAGTTACACCTCGCTAAAAGTCTTATGGCTAGTCTTCCAGCTTTGCCGAAAGTATATTCCTGAATAAAGAGCTCAAGGTTTGTATCGTTAGGAAAAATACAAATTACTTTAAAATTTTTCATTTGCTTTGTTTGGTTAGTTGAGTAACTCTTAACAATGAAAATACATCTCTGAACTTTTTGATTAGTTAGGAGGCTGAATAAGACATTTAGAGTTCCAGATTTTAGGTGATGGTCTTATAGATCCAGGATAGCATTTAAGGACATGAATCAAATACCAATGATCAAGTAAACTGCTATTCTAGTGAGATGTAGGTACATATGACCCCAGAGGATTATTTCTTGAAGATAGGTGTGGCATGAATAAAGAGAGCTTTGAGAAAATGAAGATTGTATTGCATCTCCCACCATTAATAAAACTTAACCTAGGTGACGCATGATCCCAATAAGTACAAACACATCTCTATACATATATCAGAGTAGATATCAGGTGTAAACTGTATAGCCTGCATCCGAAATTATCAAAATTTGATATTAAAAATAGGCGAAGAGACCTAATCCCATGAAGAGTTACTTTTACATAATCTTTCTTGCATTCAGACGTGTATACTGTATGGCTAAAGGATGATAAGTCATAACCAGACAGGCACCTCGATCATAGAAACCGGCTTTCTCCTTTAGATCTTGAACAATCAAAGTTTGTAAATATAATTTCTAAGATGCCTCCTCTCAAAGCAGTGGCAACTGGCTCTCACCTACCAAAGCAGAATGTCTTCCTTGTCAACAGCTGATAACTAGTCTAAAACAGCAAAAGAAGCAGGGGTGCAGTTTTGATCATTTGCTCTTGGGGTTTGAGCCACAAAATCTGGAGCAAAAGACAAAATGATCGATAACCATCCTTCAGGACATGGCTTGGAGATTTCTAACATGTGTTTGATAATGCAAATGTAAGGAGAAAAGTTTTCTGGGTTTCCTAAACATTTATGGTAAGATTTCAATAGAAAAGGAAGGATCCCCTAGATAGATAAACTGCCCTTTGAGTGATGGCTTTCTGAATGAATGCACATGTCTCCTCAAGTCCTTTTGAAGGTGTCATTCCAACACCCTAAAGCTCTAGGAACAATTGAGTGATCCCTTGATCATCCTGATACTTTCTGAAAACATAAAATGAGGAAGAAATCCACAATCACAGAAGTAGTTCAGTTGATAGCATGAACATTCCTAAACATCACTTTGCTTAGCAAAGGTTGATAGTTTAGTTGCAAAGTTCTATAGTTAGACAATAAACCTTCTTCCCTCCTCCCATATCCAACCAGTCTTGGCAAAAGGTGATTATCCTTCCTTGACTGAAAGGTAGTCAAAAATATTCATGAGCATTCTCTAATGCCTTTGATGCTGTGATGGCAAACCTGGGTTGAACACTTCCTGGCCATCAGTGTCAGCTTCTGCAAGAGCTTCTTCACTAGTTCTCTAGGAATGAGGGACAAGTCTAATATGTCTGAGACCTTCAGGTATTTCTCATCCGAGAAAGAAAAGAGGTCAGACCAGTCCTTGTTGGCTGTCTAACCTCTTCATATTGAAATTATACTGGTGGTAAACCCCCATATGGATGTGATGAAACAATACCACGTCCAACTATAGAAACATCCTTCAATGACATGGCTACTCTTGCCAAAAGCAACTGATGGCATTAAGGAGCAACATTTTCCAGTTAGTGATGGATGTTATTACTGGATGGGCCTCTCATTCATGTTGATTTCTGCAGGAAAAAGGGGTACTTGATATGATCTGCTGATAAACACAGGTGACCCTAGTTTGTTGTTAAGTAGGGAGAGGGCTTGTGAGACAGCTATCAGACAGTCATAACTCTTGAGGATCTTTCTTTCTTCCATGGGAAGATTGACATTTGCAACAATGTATAATGTGATGACAAGAGGAATATCAAATAGCTCCTCCTGACAGAGTGATTTGAGAGACATTATAATTCAACTATACAGCTGTAATCTCAAACACTTTGGTCCCTGCTGGTTTAAAAATTCTTAAATTCGGTCCATGATTTTTTTGAAGCTTGCCCCATCCTGGAATACCTCCTTATTCTCTTCATTAGAAAATTCAAACAAGTGAATACTGTATCAAGATAAGTAAAATTGGGTTTTTTTGTCTGTAGTGAAAATAGGCTCAGATGTAAACCTGTAAGATTTCTGGTATTACGAAATTGGGCTGTAGTCATGAAAAAAACCTTTAAACCACTATGTCCAAATTGGTCTGGTGGTGAAAACCTTCTATTTTTGTGATTACTTATGTTACAGATGATAGAACTTCTCTAAATGTGGTTGACAAACTAGAGATGTCATTTTCAAAATACCTTCTTGCAAGTCTTCTAAGATATCTTTCTTTTAAAGTGGAGTCTTGCTCCTGCAGCATCTAACTGATAGAAAATTTGTTGTCTACAAGTCTAGAGGAGAATTCTTTGCCTTAGCGATCAATCAAACACACAAGCAGAATAATGCAGTGACCAAAAGGTAACGGAGGAGCATTTGAGTTAGCTAGAAAGGCTAATAAAATATTTATTGTAGAATCAGACTTTGAGGTGTCCTTTGACCAAGTAGACCCATGACTGCAGGGATGATAAATGGACCTACTCATTGGGCAGACGTAGTTAAAGGAAAACATGCCTAGAGTGTTTGGAATTGGCTTCAATGTATTGGTTTCAATCTCTGGATAAACCATCTTATACAATATTTCAACATGCAAGAGCTTTAATCTCAGCTTGGAGTACTGCTGAAGTGGGACCTACAAGTAAAGTTAAACTTTGCTAAATGTAGTCAAGTAACTGCAAGAGCAAATCCATGGGAAAAAATTTGTTTGAGAGGCAATAAAAACTTGATATATGGAGACTTGGCAATGGCAGATGCAGACAGAAAAAACAGTAAAGGCAGTATACCTGTAGAGCAGCCAATTGAGCAGCAGCATTTCAGGAGAGATAGGGGCACAGGGGACAGTTGGCATAAAAAGCTGCTTCAGGGCTTGGAAGGAACAAATAATACAGGAAAAGAAGGCTCCTCGTAAATACTATGAAGTGCATTTACTGCAGAAGCAGCTTGTTCAACTGGAATTGCAAATTGGCTAATGCAATATGTACCACAAGAACAGGCAGAAGTAGAGGTACTTCATGGTGGTCTAATTAGCAAGCACTGTAAACACAGGAGCAGGGTTTGGAGTCTTAGGCACATTGAAGGCTGCTGAATCAGCAGGCAAGTAAGGAGCAGTAGGATCAACCTGCAAAACCATAACAGGATAGAACGACATTGTAAAAATAGCAAGAATGAAAGTTGAAGACATAAGACAGATGAAAAATTTTGGGTATTGCATTCAAGATTGAGTGAGGGTAAAGTCAGTCTCAATAGTGAAATTAGGTCACCAAGGAGGCTTTATTGTACTAACTTCAGTTTTCTTACATCTGTACTATTAACAGAACTGTACTGATCATGCCTACATAACTGATATGTTCTAATCTGGTTCTAGTTGTTTACCTTAACAGGTCGACTAAATATCCAGTAAAAGTTTCTGATAATGCATTTGAAATGACTGGAACTTTAATATACAGTATAACACTGGATTAGGCTATTCCTTATCAGTTTTACAATGCTGTTTCAGGTCGCCCATGATGCTGCTAATCGATGGACTGACAATATATTTTCTGTCAAAACTTGGTGCAAGAACAAGTTTTTCCTTGAAGATTCTGTTATCAATAAGCAATTTGGTATACCAGAAGATCTTGATTACCTATAACTAGTGACATGACTTTGGTGCCTTTTAAAGGTCTCTGTGGAATATGGTTATGATTCAGATTTTTTTTAATGTACAGTATTTTGTATGAGGTAATATTCATGATAAAAGTATTATTTCCTAATCAGGAGAGAGCACACTGCATTTGACATAGTTTATGACTAAAAGATGGATGAATTGTGAAACAAAATCTGAAAGGTACTACCACAAACTGTAGCTACCACAAGCTGTAGCTATCCATTATTATGTGAACATTGAATTCAAATTTGTCTCTTCTATTAAGAATTATAATTGTGAATTTGTTAAACTACACAGTGCAACTAAAATATACTGTATATATTTATATATTGAAAAGCAGTTGAATTTAAGAAAATTTAAAACTTAGAAAATAATTATAGATGTTTTAAAGGCATAGATACCAAAAATAATTTCTTGGTTCATCATTAAATAAATTAATACTGTGCCTTAGTTTATGAGTAAAATGACTAATGATAGTCACTGTAATTAGACTTTTGGTGACTTACCCATTTACTTGTCCTGGACAGCAGTCAGTCACCTCCAGCTCTCCCTGTTTCTAACCATTTGTATCAATTGATTTAGTGTATAGCTACTCTTCCAGCCCACCTGTATACTGTCCATATACTTTGCCCTCTGCCTCGATCTCCTCCCCTCTATCCTCCCAGTGAGACATAAGTGCTTTATTTTCTCTCTTCATTTGATGTGCCCAATAAAACTTGGTTGTCTCTCTTATTTTCTTATTTCCATATCATTAATGTAAAGTAAATAACTGATGAAAGTTCTCCAGTATATACTGTGACAGATAAATGTAAATTATATGAAGTAGTCATCAGTAACACTTTACACATGCACTCTTAACCTAATCAAGTGCTATAATTGTACTGAAACTATTACATGTAAGGACAGATACAATTTTGTGGATTTTTAGTTATTTTATTATTGTATAGTGAATCCAAAATATAACTTGACAGTCAAATGAAATAAACCGTATATGGTCTTAAACCAGAGTATTTATATATATCGCCAATTTTCATATTTTGTGACTACACCATATCAAATTGTTTGCTATGTGTATGCTATACACATAATACTGTCATGAAAATTAGTAATAGTGTATTAAAGAAAAACAGTTTAAATTCATAGTGATTTGTTATAGAGGTGATAGGTTGTTTCAAATGGATTATCTATTTTTACATATGGAATGATTATAAAATAAAAAAATATTGAAGACGTATTTACTTCGTTCCCTGTTTTGAATCTCCTATAATTGGACGCACATCTGCCAGGTACATGGGTAGCTGGAAAGTGGTTATCCATTTAGAATGTATATTACGTCACAGTAGTACTTAAGATCAAAAGATGCAAACTGCTTTGAGAGATAAAAGAATATGAAGGTGGTTAAAATCAAAGCATACTGTCTTGAAATTGACCTTTCTTTGATACATTTTTCATTAACTTAAAGCTATTTATGATATACTGTACTGTACAGAGGATAAATAATATTGATATTGTATTTAATATACAGAAGTTGAATTTTAACATTTCGCTGTTTGTATATGATAGTAAAACCTTAATTTTTCCGACACTAATACAAATTATTCCAACACTAATACAAACCCTCGCTATTTATATAGATATTACTTGCAGCGAAGCTAGAAGTCTAGCTGTAAGGCTTTTAGCGAGGTATAACCACCCACACACTGTTTAGCGGGGGAGTGGGTGTTACCTGGCTACCCCGCTCACTGACACACATCCTAACTAACAAAATAACAAATAGCTATGAACTGGTTAAGATGCTCAATGAAATGTAACATTATTATGGAGTTCTTACCTTCGAGACAGACGGTTGCGGCTAACGGCGGTGTGTGCGGAGGAAGAGGAGGGAGAGAGGACGGGGAGGAGAGAGACTTGACGGAAACACATTCGGTACGCAACACTTTTGTAACATTACATAACATAACCTTAACTTTAAATGCAACTTAAATGAAATTCAACTTTAAATTTAACTTAAATGAAATTAGCTTACTGTACACACTTAAAAATAAAATGTTAATCTTTTGTTACACTAAACTTAATTCTACATTTTGTTTTCATTTTCATTTTTTTACTTTTCTTCTGGCTTGGCTCTTTTTGCCTCGCTTTCATCTGCATTTTTTGACGGCCTTTTTAAAAGGAACCTATCTAGGGATGTTTGCTTTTGTCTCCCCTTCAAAATGTTGCAAAAATGACGCACGTAAGTGTTGTCACAATAGGCTAACACACGACCACTCGCCAATTTGTCCGGGTGCCTCTTTTCCATAAAATTTGAAAATTCCTGACACTTCGCTAACATGTCTTTGATTTCTGTCGTAGAAAGACGGCCTTCGTCTTTCACCCCCTCCTCGCTACTGAGCTCCTGCAACACCTCCGAATGTTGCATCTCCTGGAGCTCTATCAATTCCTGGGTCGTGAGCTCTTCCTGATGCTCCTCGACAAGGTCGTTCACGTCTACCTCGTCTACCTCCAGCCCCATGGACTTTCCAAGAGACACGATTTCATCCATCACAAGAGGTTCGGGGTCATCAGGGTCTAACGTATCAAACCCTTCAAAGTCCCTCTCAGCGACGTAAGCTGGCCACAATTTCTTCCACGTTGAATTAAGAGTTCGTCTTGTGACACCCTGCCATGCATCGTCAATAATTTTCAAGCATATATTGAAATGTTCCTTCCAAAATTCCCGAAGGGTGAGATTGGTGTTGTCTGTGACATCGAAGCATTTCTTGAATAAATGCTTAGTGTACAGTTTCTTGAAGTTAGAAATAACTTGTTGGTCCATGAGCTGGAGGAGTGGCGTGGTGTTGGGCGGGAGATAAAGGACCTTGATGAACCTGAATTCATCAAGAATGTCTTCTTCAAGACCAAGAGGGTGACCAGGGGCATTGTTGAGGACCAGGAGACATTTCAATGTCAGGTTTATCTCCGCCAAATATTTTTTTACTGCTGGACCAAAGCACAGATTAACCTATTCTTTGAAGAAATGCCGGGTAACCCATGCCTTAGCATTAGCGCGCCACATCACTTTGGCTCTTGAAAGCACGTGGGTTTTCCAAGTGGTACACCAGCAGTGGCTTGACCTTACAGTCACTGCTGGCAGTGGCACACAAGGCTAGAGTTAACCAGTCCTTCATGGGTTTATGGCCCGGTAGTCTCTTCTCCTCTGCCGTGATGAAAGTCGCCCTGGGCATTTTCTTCTAAAAAAGGCCAGTTTCATCGCAGTTGAAGACTTGTTGGGGGATGAAGCCATATCGGGCGATAACCGAGGCAAAGGTTGTGACCAAGTCCGCCGCGGCTTTCGAGTCGGAACTTGCTGCTTCCCCATACCTCACAACCAGGTGTATCCAAGTCCATTTTTTGAAATTATCCCGCCAGCCACGACTGGCTTTGAAGTTTTCCGCTGGCGTCGAAGTCTCCCCTTTCTCGGCTGCTTGCTTTCCTTTCAAGTCATCATAAATTCTGCTGGCCTTCTCACACATGATCGTCTCGGTCAAGCTATCTCCCGCCAACTGTTTCTCCTTTATCCAGATTAAAATAAGCCTCTCCATCTCGTCTTGAATAACATTACGCAGCTTGGAAAGGATGGTTACTCCTTTGGAAGGGTTCGTGCTCTTTATAGCATCCTTCTGCTTGAGGATGCTACATATAGTCGATGTACTGTACTCCTCTCATGTTGGCCCTCCAGCTCAGTCACTCTTACACCACTCTAATGTTTCGCGATTATTTCATGCTTCATCTCCATTGTAATCATACACTTTTTCTTTTCACTACCCTTGTTTGCACTCGCTTGCTTTGGACCTAATGTTTATTTAATTAATTGCAAATAGCCCGCACTCCTTTACACTGGGAGAGCTTCGTGCCACTACCTATCTCTCCACCCAGCTGGTCCTAGCTCTCTCTGTACAATGTATATCAATTTACTGTGGTAAAAAATTACAGCTATATTTGAAATAAACCAGATTTTGATTATACTGGTGATTCACTTAACTGTGTCCAATAATAATGCATGTAATATTCACATTTTAGTATCTTATTTATGATTAAAAACATAGCGAAATGTAATCTTATGCATTGTTTACATTCAAATCAGCTGATCAACCTGGCGTAGTCTGCTGTCGACCTCAGTTTTCGGATCAAATAACTCCCTTATTATTAAGGGAAGCTACCGAAGAATATTTGTTCCGTAACTGAAATACAAACCACGCTTTGTTCCGTAACCGAAATACAAACCACGCTATTTACATTGGGTTTACTTTCGGCGTAGCTGAAATTGACGAGCCAATAGATTTTAACGAGGGTTAACTACCCTGCGCTAGTTAGCGGGGGTAGGGGAAGGGGTAGCTTGCTACCCCTCCACCCCCACACACCGGTGATTTGCCCCACTTCACTTTTGGCTCGGACGATGTGCAGACGTGTCTGTCTATCGTCCTCGTTATTGACAGCCTTAATCTTTTCTTTGCTTTTCCTCAGCTGTGTGTTTGAAGTTGGCCTCGCCCTTTGGTGTTCATCATGCGCAAGTGCCCTGGGATCGCCGGTCGCCCTTGCGGTACGTTCATGTCTGCGGTGGATACCGATCCTCACACCCTTTGCCCGCAGTGTCGAGACCGACGGTGTGATAGGGAAAATACATGTAGGGAGTGGTCTGCCTCCCAGTGGGAGAGGTTTGCCCGCCGGCGTAAGAAGAAGTCCAAGAGAGACCGTTCTCCTTCTGGGGTTGCCTTGAAGGAGGAAGGCTCTTGGGACTCTTCTTCCGCCGCCCAAACCTCCTCCGAAGCTCCCCCTCGTCCGGCTCCTAGTGAGAGGCCGCCGAGTGGGAGGGCAGGCCCTAGTTCTGTTTCCCGACCTTGGGGTGTGGGAGAGGGCGTCGCCTCCCATAGCGGGGCGGCTCCCCCTCCTCCTCCGGGGGAGGATTTTGATAATGTTGATCCTGTGTCTAATGATGATCTTTTTCAGCTTTGGGCTTCCTTGGGGCTTAAGGGCCTACCCTCCAAGGAAGCCCGTTTGACCTTATTCAGTTGGGGGCCGCTGTTAAGCAGTCGCCGGTGATAGCAGAGGTAGACCCTCTTTCTATCGTCGACGTCGTGGTGGCAGAGGCTTCCGACGGGTCTGGTCAAACCTCTGCGGCTCTTGATGTTGATGACGTTGCTGAAGGCTCTCCTCCCCCTTCCGTACATCCTTCGAAGGGGGAAGGGGGTCCCACGGGCTCTCCTGCGGCTAAACCTCCCCCTCGGGGGAGCGCCGTAACTGAGACTCCTCTTCGGAGGACTGATGATCCTGACGACCTCCCTCGTGGCCGCCTTCGCCGTAAGGCTCATCGTCCGCTTCGCCACAAGGGCCTCCCGTCTCCCTATAAGGGTGCTAAGAGGTGCCTTTTCGAGACTTCACCTCCTCCGTCCTCCGATGGGGACTCTCCTCGCCGGGAGCAGCCTGTAGCAGCCGCGTCCTTAGACCTCTCCGGGGATCGTTCACGTTCTCCCACGCCTTCCAGACCTTCCGCTTCCTGTGCAGATGGCCAGCAGTCTTCTGACCTCGTCAGCCGACGGGCACCGGTCCCTTCGGGGCAAAGGGATGTCGCCCACGGTGTGGGTGCTTCCCTTGCGCGTCAGGGTTCCCCTGCGCGTTCACGCGTAGTAGCGCACCAGCGCTCTCCTGCTCGTCAGCGTTCTCCTGATCGCCAGCGCTCTCCTGTTCACCAGCGTTCTCCTGATGATCAACGCCCCACTGCTCGCCAGCGCTCTCCTGTGGACAACGAACATCCTCCTGTTCCTGCTGCGCGCCCAGCGCGCCAACGGTCTCCTGAGCGCACTAGATCTCCTGCCCGTCAGCGCGCACCTGCGCATCCAGTTCCTGACACGCGCCCTGTGCGCCCACGCGCCCTAGAACTCCGGTTTGGGACATGGGCAAGGACTCTACTTCTCCTCGCCCTCGCGATCCTGCTCGTCAGCTTTCTCCAGCGCAGCAACGCGCACGGTCTCTTGTGCGTACATCCAGAGTTCCTGTACGCACACGTGCCCACGCGCCTCCTATTCCTGAGCCCGTTCGTGAGCGTTCGCACAGGCTTCCACGCGTCGTCTTCCTGCTCGCCAGCAATCCCCAGGACGCCAGCGATCTCCGACGCGTCAACGTTCTCCTGCTCGTCAGCGATCTCCTGCGCGTCAACGGTCTCCAGCGCGTCAGTGATCCCCTGAGCACCGGCGATCTCCAGGCCGCCCGCGTGATCCATCGCCTGCGTGCAAGCGCTCTCCTACGCGTCAGCGCCCAGCGGATCTGGAGAGATATAGGTCTCCTGCGATCAGCTCGCCCACGCGCGGTCGCTCGCCTGCGCGTTCTACGCGCCATCCCTCGCCAACGCGCCACCACGCTCCAACACGCCATCGCTCGCCTGCGCACCAGCGTTCGCCAACGAGCGATCATTCACCGACTCGCCATCGCTCGCCCACGCATCACAGGTCTCCAGGACACCATCGTTCCCCTGCTAGATGCCCTGGCCCGCAGTGGTCTCCTGAGCGCTCTCGTTCGCCCACGCGCCAGCGCGTTCACTCGCCAACCCGCTCACTCGCCAGCTCGCCCACGCGCCCGCTCGCCCACGCGCTCACTCGCCCGCGCGCGATTGCTATCGCGCTTGTTTGTCTCCCGGCGATTGCGCGCCCGCGCTCCAACACCCCCTCGTGCGCAACTCCTTAGTAACGCCCACGCGCGAGCGTCAGCACGACCGCCGTTCGCGTCGGGTTCCGCAGCTCGCGGCAGCAGCAGGGACGCGTGTCGCCAGGTCGCAGTCGGGATCGCCTCCGCCTAAGCGCAGGTCTCTTTTGCAGGACAAGGAAGGACCATCGGAGAGGTCAAGGCAACTTTCTTCCCCTCCTTTTTTGCAGGCAGGTCCAGTGGTGTCCACTCCGAAGGATCGCCCGATCCCCTTCCCTCCAGCAGGAATTTCGGACTCTGTGTCCGTGTCTCGGCAGTCTTGGTTTGGTCCTCTGATGCGGGCGTTAGTGAAGGCTATGAAGCCGGCACTCGCCGATCTAGGACACAAGCCAACGACGGCCTCGCCCCCGCTGAAGAGAAGGAGAGGAGTGGACTTCGTGGTGTCTTCTCCCAGGGAGAAGTTGGTTCCTAAGAGGTCTGTCAGGAAGGCTCCGTCCCCTTCGCAGTCGTTTTCTCCTTCTCCCAAGGCCGAGGCCTTTCCGTCCTCAGGAGAGTCCAGCGAGGCGGCGGTCTCCCCCTCGGCACCAAGGGGGGAGTCATCTCCTCGTGGAGGAGAATCGTCTCGCGTGGAAGGTGCCTACCAGACCTCTTTGCTGGAGTCGTGTATCCCGCCCAGGAGGGAACCCAAGGACTCCAAGACGATTCCGAAGTCTTCTAAACGAATTCGTCAGGAACCACCCGCACCCCGGGAGAACGTCCATGCGTCTCCCCAGGAAGAGCTTCCAGGGACAGGAGACTTAGCTGCCAGTCCGCAGGGAGGAGAGCAGCAGGAGTCTGAGCATGCCTTCTAGCAGGTCTTGGGCCTGATGAGACAGCTCAACGGGTTCATGGACCCTGTGATTGCCCCGCGTGAAGGCAAGGACACGGTCCTGGACCAGGTTTATGGAACTCAGAAGCCCCCAAAGGCCAGCGCGGCTCTGCCCGGGTCCCAGGGGGTGAAGAGTGCCAGAGCCAGGGCCAATGCTCAGCTCGCAGTTCTCGCCTCCTCCAGTCGTTCCTCTGCCTGGAACAAACTCCTCCCACCTCCTCGTCTCCAGCAGAGGAGGTATTTCGAGATCATGGGGGAGTCTAGCCTTGCTCTTCCCCTTCACCATTCGGTGGAAGAGCTTACTAGGGGAGTTCCTCTTGAGGAGCTCTCCGCCCGGCAGGTGACGTTCTCGGCGTCGGAGATCCTGAGCCACGAGAAGGTCGCGAAGTGTGCCATGCAGGCCACTTCGTGGCTGGATGTCTGGTTAGGCTCTCTGGGCATCCTATTGCGCTCCGAGGATCTGTCTAAGGAGAGCAATAAGAAGGCCCTGGAGACCTTCCTCCTCTCGGGCACTCGCTTCATCGAGTTCCTGGCACATCAGGTTACCAACCTGTGGGCCAACTCGGTGCTGAAGCGTCGTGATGCGGTGACCGAGAAGTTCCATCCGAAGGTCCCCGCCATGGATGTTTGCAGGCTCAGACACGCCTCCCTCCTTGGGGGAAATTTGTTTGAACCCCAAGATATGGAACGAACAGCTGAGAGGTGGAGGAAGTCTAGCCAGGACTCCCTCCTCCAAAGGGCCCTTGCATTTCGGCCCTACAATCCTCCAGCCCCGCAGCAACACCAGCAGCAGCCTCGCAAGACACCAAAGCAGGCGCCGGCAGCTAAGAAAGTGGTGTCTAATCCCCAGCCCTTTCCTGCCAAGGACAAGAGGGGCGGTAAGTCCTCCAGGGGAGGCAAGACTCCTAGAGGAGGCGGCCGCGGCCGCAAATGCTGGGAGTGGCAGTCCCCCCGCGTGTCCACCTGTGGGGGGATGCCTTCAAAGTTGCGTGCACAGGTGGCAGCAACATGGGGCCGATTCTTGGACGGTCTCCATGATCAGCCAAGGGTATCGCGTCCCATTCACGACATCTCAACCTCCCCTGACAGCGAATCCAGTGTCGCTGAGCTCCTATGCCATGGGATCGGCAAAGGGGCTAGCCCTTCGGGCGGAAGTCGAGACCATGCTCAAGAAGGATGCTCTCCAGGAGGTCGTCGACGGCTCCCCAGGCTTCTTCAGTCGACTCTTTCTTGTAAAGAAGGCGTCTGGAGGCTGGAGACCTGTCATCGACCTCTCAGCTCTGAACAAGTTTGTCAAGCAAACTCCGTTCAGCATGGAGACAGCGGACACGGTCAGACTTGCGGTGAGACCACAAGATTTCATGTGCACACTGGATCTGAAGGACGCGTACTTCCAGATCCCAATCCATCCGTCTTCCAGGAAGTACTTGAGATTCAGCCTAGACAGCAAGACCTACCAGTTCAAGGTGCTGTGCTTCGGTCTTTCCACAGCACCTCAGGTGTTCACCAGAGTGTTTACCCTGATTTCGTCTTGGGCGCACAGGGACGGCATCCATCTCCTCTAATATCTGGACGACTGGCTGATCCTAGCAGACTCGGAGTCGACCCTTCTTCGACACCGAGACAGGCTTCTGGGACTTTGCCAAGATCTGGGGATCTTGGTAAACCTCGAGAAGTCCTCTCTGCAGCCGTCCCAACGACTGGTTTATCTAGGTATGTTGTTAGACACCAATCTCCACAAAGCCTTTCCATCAGACGACAGGATAGCAAGGCTGAGGAGGGTTGCGGAACCCTTCCTCAGGCGGGAAGAGCTTCCTGCCCAATCGTGGTTGCGTCTCTTAGGTCACCTGGCCTCCCTGGCTCGTCTGGTTCCAAACGGCCGTCTCAGGATGAGATCCCTGCAGTGGCGGCTCAAGTCCCGGTGGAATCAAGGATCCGATTCCCCGGACTTTCTGGTCCCAATAGGACTCTCGGAACAGGCGGACCTGCGGTGGTGGCTGGTCGACGAGAACCTGCGAAAGGGAGTGGATCTTCTCATCCTCCCCCCGGATTTGATGTTGTTTTCGGACGCCTCAAAAAGAAAAGGGTTTGGGGCCCACGTTCTGAACCACAGGACCTCAGGCCTTTAGTCAGAATGAGAAAAGTACCTGCACATCAACCTGCTAGAAATGAAGGCCGTATTCCTGGCTCTTCAACAGTTCCAACGGACCCTGGCGGGTCACTCCGTGGTGGTGATGAGCGACAACACCACGGTAGTGGCTTATATCAACAAGCAGGGAGGTACTTTTTCGCATCAGCTATCCCATCTTGCAGTAGAGATTCTAAGGTGGACCGAAGTCCACTCGATAACACTATCAGCTCGCTTCATTCCTGGCAAGAGGAATGTGCTCGCCGCCAGTCTGAGCAGGGCTTCGCAGATAGTACCGAGTGGTCTTTGGATCCTCAGATAGCCAACAAAGACCTGACTTTGTGGGGTTCCCCGACGGTGGATCTGTTCACGACAGCTTTGAATTTCAAACTGCCCCTGTACTGCTCCCCAGTCCCGGACCCCAAGGCACTCTGGCAAGATGCTTTCCAGCAACGGTGTGACAACATCGACGTGTACGCCTTTCCACCGTTCTGTCTGATGAGAAGGGTGCTCAACAGGACCAGACTATTGGTCAACCTGTCGATGACTCTGATAGCTCCGCTATGGCATCACGCGGAATTGTTCCCGGACCTTCTGCAGCTCCTGACCGAGCTCCCGAGAGAACTTCCTCCACGACACGAGCTACTCAGACAGCCACATTGCAGCATCTTCCACAAAGCCGTAGCCTCACTTCGGCTTCACGCCTGGAGACTGTCCTCAAGGAGAGAGGCTTTTCGCAACAGGTTGCAGAGAGAATGTCTCGGCACCTGCGAAAGTCCTCTGAGGGATTCTACCAGGCGAAGTGGAGAGTCTTCTGTGGTTGGTGTCGTGGGAGGGGTATCTCTCCACTCGATGCCACTATTCCAGCAATAGCAGAGTTTCTCGTTTATTTGCGGGAGGAAATGCGCCTTTCGGTCTCAGCGGTGAAAGGCTATCGCTCAGCCTTGAGGTTGGCTTTTAGGCTGAAAGGAGTGGACATTTCTTCCTCGCTGGAACTCTCTTTACTCATACGTAGCTATGAGTTTACCTGCCCTCAGTCAGAAGTGAGACCTCCTCCATGGAACGTGGTTCGGGTTCTCAGGGCTCTTAAGAGACCTCCCTTCGAACCATTACGCCAGGCCTCCGATCGCCACCTGTCTTTATAAGACGGCTTTCCTGCCCGCGTTGGCCTCTGCCAAACGAGTTAGTGAACTTTATGGTCTCTCGTACGACGTCACCCATTCAAGGGGATGGGGGGAGGTAACGTTCAGGTTAGTCCCTGAGTTTGTTGCCAAGACTCAGAACCCTGGAGTGCCGGACCCACTGTTCGACTCTTTCAGGGTCGCGAGTCTCCGTTCTGTAACAAGCGACCCAGACCAGTTGCTATTATGCCCAGTGAGGAGTCTGAGGTGTTACTTGAAGAGAACAGCTGCAGTTCGTCCTCAGGTGCAAGCATTGTTTGTTAGCACAGGCAGGATGAAGAGGAGGGTCACCAAGAACACCATCTCGGCTTGGATTCGAAGGGTTATCCATCACGCCTTGAATCCGGACCCTCCTCCGTCACGTCGCCCTAGGGCTTACGACGTCAGGGGCATCGCTACGTCCCTGGCTTTCAAGAGGAATTTCTCTGTGACGCAGGTGCTTCAAGCTGGGGTTTGGAAGCGTCAGTCGACCTTCACAGCCCACTACCTGCAGGACGTGACCCACAGGAGCCTCGATACTTTTTCTATAGGCCCTGTGGTGGCTGCACAACAGCTGGTCTAACCTCAGGCTCCTTTATGGACAGGTAGCAGTAGGTTGAGGGCATTGTTACCCGGTTTTAGTCTGCGTGAATGAAAGAGTATGTCTGGCCCTTACTTCTTTCTTCATCCTCCCCTCTCTTGGGGAAGCAGCATCCTGGTCTCCGCATAGCTGACCTCAACCTCTGCAGGTAAACCATGCTTCCTTGTGCTCCTAGTATTAAGCTTAATACTGTCGCGTCCCCCATACCCTGACGAGGTGGTATTGGGAACGTCCTATCCTGGATTCCTATCTAAAGGACTCAAGGTCAACTTCATAGGACGTGTCACGCTCTTTCCTCCACACACAACTTAGGAGGTTCGCCTCCTGGGGTTACGTAACTTCCCTTCCTAGGGAGGTTCCCTTCCCAGGTGTGAGATCTTTCCCCTGCGGGGGGGAACTTCTCATACCTTAATATTCCTGGACGGGTTTTCCTGGCCCTTAGGCGGTTATGCTCTTGGTGCTGAGCGACCACTCTTGTAACCATGCTCAAGGGGCTGAGCGGTTGCAAGGCCGGCCATGGATCTTGATGTGACTATGCTCTTGGGGCTGAGCATTCGCTTCTGTAGCTATGCTAAAGGGGCTGGGCAGCTACAATATCAGTTTTGTGACCTCTCTCGTTCGCGAGGGAGGCCACTCATGAGGGCTCCTCTTCGGAGGTTTGCTCCTTATAGGTCTCTTCTACGAAGTGTCACCTCTCTCGTTCGCGAGAGAGGACACTCATAGAGACTCCTCTTAGGGGGATTGTTCCTGTTTAGAACAGCTTACTGTTCAGTCACTAACACTTCGGTGTTTAGTAACAGGGAAACTTCGGTTTCTCGTTACGCTGACCCTTCGGGGTCTCGTAACATTAGTTACGCAGAACCCTTGGGCTCTCGTAACTTTAGTCCCTCCTACACTTCGGTGTTTAGTGACAGGGAAACTTCGGTTTCTCGTTGCGCTGACCCTTCGGGGTCTCGCAACTCAGGCTACGTTAGTTGTTTGGTCTCTCATTCTCTTAGTCCTGCTGACCTGCCGTCTCCGTTCCTGGCTGCTGACACGCTGTGGGCGCCCACGTCTAACCTGTCTTTGCGCTTAAGGGACTTGAGCGCAAACTGCGCCTCTTTCCCTTCAGCTCCAGGTTTAACCTGCGCCCCCTCATGCTGCTGCTGTTCCAGTCTTAGCGCCTCAGCGCTCACCTGCGCGCGTGCGCGTACCTGTTGCTGTTACGCGCCAGGGTTCCCCTACGCCCCCTCACTGCGTGCCGGCGCCCACCAGCAGTTCCTGATTTAGCGCGCAAGCGTTCACCTGCGCACACGCATGCGCTCCCATCGCGCGCAGTTCCTGATACAGTGCACACGCGCTCACCAACGCCCCAGCGCGCAGTCCAGGAGGTGCCTAAGTTAGCGCACGGGCGCTCACAGGAACCTCTGGACTCTCCATCCAAATTGCGCAATCCTGTACGCACGCTTCCAGTTGCGCGCAAGGTTCCAGTTGCGCTCCCATCTCACAGCGCTCACCTGTGCTCCCGATTCCTGTTGCAGCGCACATCGTTGGAGTTTTTCCTGAGATCGCAGGCGTTCACCAGTGGTTCAGCCTGTGTGGTCTCCATGTCTCTTCTACGAAGGGCACCTCTCCCGTTCGCGGGAGAGGTCTCTCATAGTGACCACTCCTTGGAGTATCGAGCAGTACTTCCAATGTTGATCGTCGGCTCTGTGCTGAAGCAGACCTGCCTTGGTCCTCTTCAGGGGATGCCCTCCCTGATCCTCTTGTCAGCTGATCCTTCAACCTAGCACACAAGCGCTCGCGCGCATTTACGCACTCGCACACGCGCTATAATTTGCGTGCCCATCGCAGCATCGCACACATGTGCGCTCGCACCCTGATGTGCGCCCACAATCTTCTGCTCGCCCAGCGCACCCACGAGCTCCTCAGGGTAAGATGCCTGTGCAGACTGTGCAGCGCTCACCTGCGTGCCAACGAGCTAACTCACCCTCTCGCTAGCACGAGGCTGTGCAATCGCGCCCTCTCCCAGTCTTTCCAGACACGCGCCCACGCGTTACTGCGCACTCGCGCCCAACAGTCTTGCATCAGGTTGCTGCGCGCCCGCGCACACGCAATCAATTGATTGCTCCCATCCAACCTTCAAGCCCCCTCATGCTCCAGCTCCTGCGCCCCGCATGCCCTCGCCATCTCCTACGTGAACCCGCGCTCACGCGCCCGCGCCATCTCCTACGTGCACCCGCGCCATCTCCTACGCGCGCTCACGCCATCAATCAAGCACGCCCGCTCGCTCGTGAGCACAAATTCCTGCTACGCACGATCCCTTTCCAGGGCTCATCGCGCTACCACCAGCTCGATCTGCGCCCCGATCGCAAGCTCGATCACGCACGAAATTTTACGGGGCTTCAGGCGGACAGGTCATCGTCTCGTTCCTCTCCCCGCAAGCACAGAACAGCGCGCTCGTCGGAGGAGGGGAGGTTTCCGGACAGGTCTAAGGACCCTTTTGTTCCAGCTTCATTTCAGGCGAACCCTCGTTTGTCAACTCCTCCTAGGGATCGAACAATCCCCTTCCCTCCAGAGAGAGTGTCTGACTGCTCGATTGTCAGCCAACAATCCTGGCTTGGGACCATAGTCAGAGCTCTTATGCAGGCTATGAAGCCTGTGATCGCTGAACTGTGTCACATATCAGGGCAGCTCCCTCCCCCCTGAAGAGGGAGAGGGGAGTCCCCTCCGTGGTGTCCTCTCCAAGAGCTAAACTGTCTCCTCGCAGATCCTTGCGCAAGGCTCCTTCTTTCCCCCAGACTTTCTCCCCCTCCACTGCGGATGAGGATTACCTATCCTCTGGGGAGTCGGACGAGCCGGTCCATTCCCCCATCACACCATTGGGGGAAACTCCTCCTCTTCCTGAGAAGTCTTCTCACGGGTAGAGAAGAGCCTGCATCCATCGTTACCGGAGTCCTGTATCCCTCCCAGGAGTGAACCGAAGGACTCGAAGACTGTTCCTAAGTCTTCAGCAAGGATCTGACAGGAGCCAGCTAGACCTTCGGAGAATGTCCACAAATTCCCCCAGGAAGAGCCACTGGGGACGAGAGAATTTGGTGCTAGCCCTTCAGGAGGAGAACATCAAGAGTCAGAACATGCATTCTGGCAAGTTCTGACCCCCAGGAGGAACCTCATCTGGTTCCCAGACCCAGGGACCTCTCCTAGTGAGGGTAAGGACATGGTCTTGGACCAAGTCTATGGCACCCAGAAACCCTTCAGGGCCAGTTCAGCTTTGCCCTGGTCACAAGGGATGAAGAGTGCCAGAGACAAGGTTAAAGGCCAGCTCTCTGTGCTCGCCTCCTCCAACAGATCCAGCGCCGATAACAAGCTCCTCCCTCCTCCTCGAGTCCATCAGAAGAGGTACAGTAGGGTCCCGAATTACACGTGTTCTAATTACGCGATTCCTCAATTACGCGATCGATAGTTTTTAAAAATTAAATTTCCTGTATCTGCGAGGAGCATTCTAAATCCGCGAGTCAAGCACCGCGAAGCGTAGGAAATCTATTGTTTTCTTAATTGTATTGGGGGGTGATGGTTCCCTGATGTCTGAGAAGGGGGGGGGGAGAATGTGAGAGAAAGATTTCTGTTCAAACATTTTAAGATTAGTTTTGGATGAAAAATGTTAAGGTTTGCCCATCTGTTGTGTGAACTTGTCGCTAGGCTAGCCTAACTGTCCAACACCTATATGTATAATATTCCATATTTGTACTAATTAATTTTTATACTTACGTTGTGATTATGGTGAAAAATCCTTATTCATTAAACTTTAAATTAAAAACCATCAAAATCAACAGTGCCATTTGAAATATTGAAAAGTTTCCAAAAAAAAAAATCAACAGAACAGCTTCGTCATGGGAACACCTTTGTTGCTTTCGTGTGCAAGACTACCGCTATCATCCAGTAGTAGTGCGTTGTGCTCCGTTTCATCTAAATTGTTTGAAATTCTTTTATATAGTACATTTGAAACCAAAAATTAAATTAAATAAAGACTATTTTATATCATGCTACTGCCAAACATGTCACTACAACCAAACCCATTACTTTGTTTAGTACGTTCCATCGCCGATCATAACGAACTCGCTAACCAATTTTAACATCTGTCTATAGGTTAACTTTTGCGGCAAAAGATATCTTACCAGGTACTATGTAATAATAATGTTATAATTAATGTTGTTTTATTTATCCTTAGAAAATCAAAATCAATGAAATATGAGCAATTTTGTTTCGTGTTTTTTTTTTTCCCTAAAAAAACGCCTCCTTAAAAGGAAAACGTTTTTTTTACGTTTCATCGTCGATCATAAACGCATTTACTCCTGAAAGTGATATTGAAGAGCTTTTACTAAAGATGTTATTATAAATAAAGATTATAAATAGGTGGTAAAATATCTATAATTAAAGTGTAGCAGCATCAAGAAATGTTGGGGTTCGCCCTTTACATAAGAATGTACTGTACATTGGATTAGACAGAACGTAGAAAAAATCAATTAGGGAAAAATCGGTATTCGATATCCTCTTCATCAGCATCGTCAATCGGGCTTTTTATTTTTTTTATTCTGTCGCTAACTAGTTAGCGCACTGTCAAGATCTGCACACATTTGAAGGTTTTCTGGGAGAGGATGGATAGAGAAAATACCGAACTATATAAAATGTTTTTTTAACCTGTTAAGCGTCACCCACGTGATGTACTGTTCACCACGATCTACTCGGTACCGCCTTCAACTGTATATTCCGTTCATGACTTTAATTGCCTTTTACAAGCCGTCAGTCTCGTGATATTACGTTTACTCGTATAGTAAGTATAGGATCACCACTTGGCAACACTCTCAGCATATGGGGACTGTGAATAGAAACTTATATGATGTCTGGCAACTATTTTTCTGAAGGTAGCTTGATGTTGGAAAACTGGTTTCCTATCAGTGCGCTCGGGCGTTCATGCATAAGTGGTTATTTGTTGTTCCTTTTGTAATGAACGGTCTAAAGAGGAAGGTTATTTCTTTAGATGAAATAAATGATATTCTTGTTGAGGAATTTGATAATGATAACCTGTTTGATAATGAGAGCACTAGTTCTGAATCCTCCAGTGATGAGTATATTGAAGAAACAAAGTTTTCTTTCGATGCCGAAAGTGAAAATTACTTCTCATTACCGAATGACTGGACAACGAAATTTCACAAAACTATAAAGGGAAAGGAAACGCCGAGAGAGAGAGAGAGAGAGAGAGAGAGAGAGAGAGAGAGAGAGAGAGAGAGAGAGAGAGAGAGAGAGAGAGAGAGAGAGAGATAAAGTGGATAAATAATGTACAAATGTATGACGAACATATTTGAAAACTACAGGAAACGAAATGAAGAGAGAGAGAGAGAGACTTATCCCTTTCCTTTTTTTGCTTATCCAGGCGTAAGATTTACGATTGAAGATAAAAAGAACCCATTAGAATATTCAGTATTATGTAGCCATTTGAAATCAAATAATAGTAGTATTAATTGTTTTTTTTACTCAACCATTTAATTAATATCGCTACTTTTAACTATAATTACGAATTATAAGCATAAAGAAATGATATTAACTTTGAAAAATTATCATTAGTGAAATGACCGCTCAGGGCAAAAAAAGCGAGACGGTACGTTAGCGGCAACCTGGTCCAGGGGGGACGCTTAGATGTTTTCTGGCAGAAAATTACGGTAGATTATCGTACAGCAGCCTAGTGCACACTTGCGCCTAGTGGCCGTGTTTACGTGTGGGAGTGTCATCATGGATATACAGTACTATACTGTAATTTTTAACTATTGCTAGATACTGTATCAAACCTTGAAAACCCTTTTTTGTTTTTTGTATCTTTAGGAAATAATTCTACATCATTCGGAAAATACTGAAAACAGTAAGCTATGCATAGTACAGTAGTAAATACTACAGTCATAGAAAATTATCAAAACTTTAACAACTTTTTATTGTTTTATTTATCCATAAAAGAAATTTTGTACAGTATTTCATAAAAAAATCTATAAGAAGGATTTCTTACAGTATTGTTAAGATAAAAGCTACAGTGTATATATATATATATATATATATATATATATATATATATATATATATATATATATATATATATATATATATATATATATATATATATATTTACATACACACATACATAAACACACACAGTGTATATACAGTATATATATAGCTAGAAAGCTGGAAATGGAGTGAAAAAAAATTGACGGGTAGGTTGCTGTTTGCCGCCATGATGTGTTTCGAAATATACAAATTTCCAATTACACGAGGCCTTTCATCGACCAAATTCTCGCATAATTCGGGACCCTACTGTATTTCGAGATCCTAGAGGAGACTTGTTTGGGTCTTACGGTTCACCACTCCGTGGAGGAACTCACCGGGGGAGTCCCTCTAAAGAGACTCTCCAACCGACACGTGTCCTATTCTCCTACTAAGATCCTAGGCCAGGAGAGTGTAGAGAAGTGTGCCATGCAGGCAACTTCATGGCTTGACATCTGGCTGGGGTCTCTGGGCATCCCATGGGAAAGAATAGATCTCCTCGTTCCTTTCCCTGAATTGGAGGCTGTTTTCGGACACCTCAAAGGAATGGGGGGGGACCACGTTCTGTACCACAGGGCCTCAGGCCTGTGGTCAGAATCGGAAAAGTGCCTCCATACAAATCTGCTAGTGATGAAGGCCGCTCTTCCTGGTCCTTCAATAGTGCCAACAAAGATCTGGCGGATCACTCTGGGGGGTGATGAGCGGCAATACCACAGTAGTGGCTTACATCAACAAGCAAGGAGGTACCTTTTCAAAGCAGCTATCCCATCTCTCAGTAGAGATACCGAGATAGACCGAAGCCCACTCGATCCCTCTATTGATTCGCTTCATTCCAGACAAAGGGAATGTGCTCACCGACAGTCGTAGCAGAGCATCTCGGATAATGAGTATCGAGTGGTCCTTGGATCATCCAGTGGCCAACAAAGTCCTGACTTTGTCTGGTTATCCGACTGTGGATCGGTTCGCTACAGCGCTGAACTTCAAGCTCCCGCTGTACTGCCCCCAGGCCCAGATCCCAAAGCACTCTGACAAGATACCTTCCAACAACGATGGGACAGCACCAACGGGTGCGCTTTTTTCTCGTGCTGTCTGATGAGGAGGGTGCTCAACAAGACCAGAATATCGGTCAATTGCTCGATAACCCTTTATAGCTACGCTATGGCATCTCGCGGAATGGTTTCCGCACCTCCCGCAACTCCTAACAGAACTTCCGGGAGAACCCTCTGCGACACAAGCAAACAACCACATGCCAACATCTCCCTCAAAGCCGTAGCTTCGCTTCGACTTACCACCTGGAAGACTATCTAGCATCCCCTCACTAAGAGAGGATTGTCACAAGTTGCGAACAGGATGTCTGGACACCTGCGCAGGTCATCCGCAGGGGCCTACCAGGCAAAGTGGCGAGTCTTTTGCTGGTTGGAATCGTGAAGGAATATCTCTTCACTCGATACCACTGTTCCAGCAAGAGCTAAGTTCTTCGTTTATTTGCGGAAAGAATGAGCCCTTTCAGTCTCGGCAATGAAAGGCTATCGCTCAGCCTTAAGGCTAGCCTTCAGGCTCAAGGAGTGAACATTCCTTCCTCGCTGGAACTTTCCCTACTCATACGAAGATACGATCTTACCCGCCCTCAGTTAGAAGGGAGACCCCCTCCAGAGCACTTGGTTCGAAGTCTCAGGCCTCTTAGGAGGCTTCCCTACAAACCATGTCGCCAGGCTTCAAATCGACACCTAACTCGAAAGGCGGTGCTCCTACTAGCTTTGGCCTCGGCCAAGCGAGTCAGTGAACTTCATGGTCTCTCGTATGACATCGCCCATGCAAGGGGTTGAGGGTAGGTAACGTTCGTAATCGTCTCTGAGTTTGTGGCTAAGAAACAGAATCTGAGAGTGCCGGATCCTCGATTCAACTCTTTCTGGATTTCGAGTCTTCATTCTGTAACAGATGACCCAGACCTTCTCCTAATGTGTCCAGTAAGGATTCTGATGTTATATCTCAAAGAACGGCTGCATTCGTCCCCAAGTGTAAGCTTTATTTGTGAGCACTGGGAGAACAAGAGGAGGGTCACCAAGAATACCATCTCCGCATGGATTCATAGGGTGATCCATCTGCCCCTGAATCCTAACCCTCCTCCGTCATGTCGCCTTAGAGCGCATGATGTAAGGGGCGCAGCAACGTCCCTGACTTTCAAGAAGATCTTCTCAGTGACGCAGGCTCTACAAGCAGGGGTGGAAGCGTCAGATGACCTTCACAGCCCACTACCTGTAAGACGTGACACACAGGAGGCTCGATACGTTCTCTATCGGCCCTGTGATGGATACACAATAGCTGGTCTAACCTCAGGCTCCTTAATGGACAGGTAACAGAGGTTGAGGGCATTGTTACCCGGTCTTAGTCTGCGTGAATGAAAAGATTTGTTTGGCCCTTATTCTTTTCTTCATCCTCTCCTTCCCCGGAGAAAGCAGCATCCTGGGTTCTTTGCATAGCTGACCTCAAACCACAGCAGGTAAACCATGCTTCCTTGTGTTCCTAGTATTAAGAGTAATACTGTCATGTCCCCATACCCTGACGAGGTGGTATTGGGAGAGTCCTAACCTAGAATTCCATCGGAAGAACTCCAGGTCAACTTCCTAGGACGAGTCACGCTCTTCACCTTCACACACAGCGTATGTAGGCCGCAGCAGTTTCACAACGATACTAGCGAGGCGCAGGGACTCCTTATTTTTCGAGTACTTACACACTCAAATATTGAGTCCCCGGGCAAAGCCAAAAACCAGTATGGCAGGGACTTACCGCCCTTCCTAAGGGTTGAGTCACCCCATGTAAATAGCGTGGTTTGTATTTCAGTTACGGAACAAATGACAAATTCGGAGATAATTTGTATTTTTCCTAACTATACAAACCTTAGCTATTTACACATATTTGCCCACCAGCCCTGTCCCCCGGGATAAGTCTTACCTCTAGGCAAAGTGAAGCACTCACTAGTGTCTGTGAGGGGGGGGGGTAGCAAACTACCCCTCTCTGCCCCCCGCTATCTAGCGGTGCGGTAGTAAACCCTCGTTAAAATTCTAATGGCTTGTTATTCAGCTACGCCGTAGTAATTACCCCATGTAAATAGCTCCCACACCCCTTGCATTAAAAGTTCTTTGACCTTTTTTTTAGCTCCCCCACCCCTTGCATTAGAAGTTCTTTGACCTCTTTTTAGCTCCCCACCCCTTGCATTAATAGTTCTTTGACCTCTTTTTAGCTCCCATACCCCTTGCATTAGAAGTTCTTTGACCTTTTTTCTTTAGCTCCCCCACCCCTTGCATTAGAAGTTCTTTGACCTCTTTTTAGCTCCCCCACCCCTTGCATTAGAAGTTCTTTGACCTCTTTTTAGCTCCCCCTCCCCTTGTATTAGAAGTTCTTTGACCTCTTTTTAGCTACACCACCCCTTGCATTAGTAGTTCCTTGACCACTTTTTAGCTCCCACACCCCTTGCATTAGAAGTTCTTTGACCTCTTTTTAGCTCCCCCACCCCTTGCATTAGAAGTTCTTTGACCTATTTTTAGCTCCCCCACCCCTTGCATTAGAAGTTCTTTGACCTCTTTTGAGCTCCCCCACCCCTTGCATTAATAGTTCTTTGACCTCTTTTTAGCTCCCCCACCCCTTGCATTAGAAGTTCTTTGACCCCTTTTTAGGTCCCCCACCCCTTGCATTAGAAGTTCTTTGACCTCTTTTTAGCTCCGCCACCCCTTGCATTAGAAGTTCTTTGACCTCTTTTTAGCTCCGCCACCCCTTGCATTAGAAGTTTTTTTTACCTCTTTTTAGCTCCCACACCCCTTGCATTAGAAGTTCTTTGACCTCTTTTTAGCTCCCCCACCCCTTGCATTAGAAGTTCTTTGACCTTTTTTAGCTCCCACACCCCTTGCATTATTAGTTGTTTGACCTCTTTTTAGCTCCCTCACCCCTTGTATTAGAAGTTGTTTGACCTCTTTCTAGCTCACCCACCCCTTGCATTAATAGTTCTTTGACCTCTTTTTAGCTCCCACACCCCTTGCATTAGAAGTTCTTTGACCTCTTTTTAGCTCCCCCACCCCTTGCATTAGAAGTTCTTTGACCTCTTTTTAGCTCCCACACCCCTTGCATTAGAAGTTTTTTGACCTCTTTTTAGCTCCCCCACCCCTTGCATTAGAAGTTCTTTGACCTCTTTTTAGCTCCCACACCCCTGGCATTAGAAGTTCTTTGACCTTTTTTTTTTTTAGCTCTCCCACCCCTTACATTAGAAGTTCTTTGACCTCTTTTTAGCTCCCCCACCCCTTGCATTAGAAGTTCTTTGACCTTTTTTTTTTAGCTCCCCCACCCCTTGCATTAGAAGTTCTTTGACCTTTTTTTAGCTCCCCACCCCTTGCATTAGAAGTTCTTTGACCTCTTTTTAGCTCCGCCACCCCTTGCATTAGAAGTTCTTTGACCTCTTTTTAGCTCCCACACCCCTTGCATTAGAAGTTCTTTGACCTCTATTTAGCTCCCCCACCCCTTGCATTAGAAGTTCTTTGACCTCTTTTTAGCTTCCCCACCCTTTGCATTAGAAGTTCTTTGACCTCTTTTTAGCTCCCACACCCCTTGCATTAGAAGTTCTTTGACCTCGGTTAGCTCCCCCACACCCCTTGTATTAGAAGTTCTTTGACCTCTTTTTAGCTCCCACACCCCTTACATTAGAAGTTCTTTGACTTCTTTTTAGCTCCCACACCTCTAGCATTAGAAGTTCTTTGACCTCTTTTTAGCTCCCACACCCCTTGCATTAGAAGTTCTCTGACCTCTTTTTAGATCCCACACCCCTTGCATTAGAAGGTCTTTGACCTCTTTTTAGCTCCCACACCCCTTGCATTAGAAGTTCTTTGACCTCTTTTTAGCTCCCACACCTCTAGTATTAGAGGTTTTTTTACCTCTTTTTAGCTCCCATGCCTCTAGCATTAGAAGTTCTTTGACCCCTTTTTAGCTCCCAAACCTCTAGCATTAGAAGTTCTTTGACTTCTTTTTAGCTCCCACACCTCTAGCATTAGAATTTCTTTGACCTCTTTTTAGCTCCCACACCTCTAGCATTAGAAGTTCTTTGACCTCTTTTTAGCTCCCACACCTCTAGCATTAGAAGTTCTTTGACCTCTTTTTAGCTCCCACACCTCTAGCATTAGAAGTTCTTTGACTTCTTTTTAGCTCCCAAACCTTTAGCATTAGAAGTTCTTTGACCTCTAGCATTAGAAGTTCTTTGACCTCTTTTTAGCTCCCACACCTCTAGCATTAGAAGGTCTTTGACTTCCTTTTAGCTCCCACACCTCTAGCATTAGAAGTTCTTTGACCTCTTTTCAGCTCCCTTACCTCAAGCATTAGAAGTTCTTTGACCTCTCTTTATAGCTCCCACACCTCTAACATTAGAAGTTCTTTGACCTCTCTCTTTAGCTCCCACACTTCTAGCATTAGAAGTTCTTTGACATATATTTCCAGGTTCCATACTTTTAGCATTAGAGGGTCTTCGATCTATATTTTGAGGTGTCTTACTTCTAGCATTAGAGGCTCTCTATTTTTAGGTGTCTTACCTCTGGCATTAGAGGCTCCTCTTCGCTGTTCTCTCCTGTCTTCTAGTTTCTAAGATCTTCTTTCATTAGATTATCTGTTTCTTTCGAGATTTCATTGTTTCTTTCCCTTAGTTCGTCAGTGTCCTTCTAGATTTCAAAAGAGATTTCAGTGCCGCGAGTCCTCACTTCGTCAGATTCCACAGGGAAATCGAAGGCATTTATTCTTTACCTGTCTGGGCAATGAGTAAAGAGATGAATACTATCGATTTCTCCGCATACACTATCATGCCAAAGTAAATGACGAGCAACATGATATATTTACCAATGTCGTCTGGATATGTCCTTACTTCAATGGCGAATTTTGGGACAATCCTGTTGAAGAACTACACGTCACTCACCGTTCAGTTGAACCATTTTGCCTCCATCCTCATTTCCCGCAATCCGTTTTTGCACCGATACAAAGCCTCGTACGTTTTCCAAGAGTCTCCTTTAATAAGACATTGTCGCAAAAGCCCAAGCAAAGGATCCTTCAAGGCGCATACATTATGATCTTCAAAGCTCAGCTGCCAACGGAAGATCCCGTGTCTTTCTATAGGTCGGGCGATATAAAATGAACAATCGGCAACTTCGGCAGCAACCAAAAACCATCTGTAGTTGATGGTGTTCTGAAGACGTAACACATAATTCTTACCGGAAGCTTCCTATTCCGCCAGAACGCGATCTCTGTGAGTTAAGTGAAATCCTTCTCCCAGTCATCAACTCATTTCCTCTTACTCCTATTGACGCGCAATTCCTTGGTTAGATTTCGCCAGCTACATACAGATCATGTGAGGTGTTGCAGGCTACATTTGAAAAAAAAAATGAAGATCAGGTCTTCAGAAGTCATTTGAAGCTCGGGGAGGAGTTGTTCAGGACTGCTCCTGGAAATTTCAGTTCTGGAGTCATTCAGAAATCCATGTTAAGTATACGGCTATGTCCTTTGAAGACTTTTGGAAATTCGGGAAAGTTTTCTTCTGAAACCGTTCTAAGATTCCATTCTGGAGGCATTCAGAATTCCATGCTAAGTCTACGGCTATTTTTTCTGAAGCCATTTGGAAATCCGGGAAAGTTTTCTTCCGATACCGTTCTGAGATTCCGTTCTGGAGGCATTCAGAATTCCATGCTAAGTCTATGGTTATTTCTTCTAAAGCCATTTGGAAATCCGATAAGATTTTCTTCCCAATTCTTTTAGGACTCGCGAAAAATTCCATTCTTGTTTTATAACAACAACAACAATAATAATAATGATGATAATAATAATAATAATAATAATAATAATAATAAACTACGTGATTTGATTTATGGATTCGAGTTGAAAAGTTTTGAAGACGCTAAACGCTCTACTTTGCAGTTTGAAGGAAACTTTAAGATATCCGGACAAAGGGCAAAGGGTAATTGAGGTTTAAAGCAAACCGAATTGAAATAGTTGATTTCAGCTAAATTATTTCGGGTTTGGGATTAGAACAATCTATTTCCGGTACGAATCTATCTATATATATATATACAGTGGAACCTCTACATACGATTGTCCTAACATACAAATTTTCCAACATACGAAGTAAAATTCGACCAAATTTCTGTCTCGACACCCGAAGTAATGCTCCAACATACGATGTAGATCTTGTTTACGCCGGTAGATGGCAGCACGTAAGAGGGACGCCATTGAGCGTCGAGTGCTCAGTTCTCTGTTCTTGTGTGTATCGTGTGGTTGTCCTCTGTTTGGTCTGTTATTAACAGGGCTTATTTTCTTCCTTTTCTCACATTTCCTTTTTGATTTTACCTATAATCATAGTGCCTAAGAAGCTAAGTTTCAGTACAGGTAGTGGTGAGAAAAGGAAGGCAATTCTTTCATTAGAATTGAAGCAAGAAATTATAGAAAAACATGAGAGAAGTGTGCACGTGAGTTATATTGCTAAACAATATGGCCGGAATAGGCCTATGATCTCGACGATCATCAAGCAGAAGGCAGCCATTAAAGCAGATAAACCATCGAAGGGGATCACCATTATTACAAGACATCGTAGCAATACCCTGGAGGAGATAAAACGCCTATTGTTGATAGGGATAAAGGACAAAGAGATTGTTGGCAACAATCATTTGTGAGAAGGGCCAGCGTGATGAACAGAAAGAAAGCAAAAAGTGAAGCAAAGAAAACCAAGATAGCATTAACAAGCTCTTTTAAAAAAGTCTTCTCTCTTTTTCTGTTTCTCTCTGAACATGGCATTAACATGTTCTTTAGATAAAATCTCTCTCTCTCTCTCTCTCTCTCTCTCTCTCTCTCTCTCTCTCTCTCTCTCTCTCTCTCTCTCTCTCTCTCTCGTTCTTCTTCGCTGTTATAATGTTAGAGACGTCTATTATTTTTTTTCCGAGAGAGAGAGAGAGAGAGATTAAACAAAAATGTGTTTACAGTACATATGATTTTTAACAGCGTCAACGAGTTGAAAAACAATTAAATGTAACTAAGAAAGTACTAACAGCTAATCTGAATTCCTTTATTAACTAAAACAAATATTGATACAAACACACTCGTGTGCGTATGGACAAACACACACACACAGGTGCAAGAATTGCTATGCAGTAAGAAACAGACGGTAGGGGAGGAGGTAGAGATGGTGACTGCGATAATGTACCGTAACTCGTCACTGAAAGTAATGAAAATTAAAAATCAAAAGAAAAAAAATGTAAAAAATATGAAATATAGAAATAAAAAAAAATAAATAAGCTAAGTTAGATTAAAGTTTCCGTAGTGTGAGTTACGGTATGTTATTGCAGTCACCATCTCTACCTCCTCGCCGATCGTGTCTCCTCCTGCGTGTGTGTGTGTTTGTGCATACGCACACGAGTGTGTTTGTATCAATATTTGTTTTAGTTAATAAAGGGATTCATATTAGCTGTTATTACTTTCTTAGTTACATTTAATTGTCTTTCAACTCGTTGACGCTGTTAAAAATCATTTGCACACAACACATTTTTGTTTAATCTCTCTCTCTCTCTTGTTCTTCTTCACTGTCAGTGTTGGAGACGTCTATTATTTTTTCTGAAAGAGAGAGAGAGAGAGAGAGAGAGAGAGAGAGAGAGAGAGAGAGAGAGAGAGAGAGTATTTATTTAAAGAACATGTTAACACCATGTCTACCTTCTCGCCGATCGTCTGTCTCCTCCTGGCGTAGCAAATCCTACACCTGCGTTGGCCTGTCTCTAAGGTAAAGTGACAATAAAATACATTTTTTATTTATTATTTCATTACAATTATCTTTTTTACATGCTTCTTTCATTTTATGCAGTTATGTTATTGTTATGTGTAATTATATGTAGTAATTTATTAAGGAGTTAATATAGGTTTTTGGGGTGTGGAACGAATTATACAAATTACAGTGTATTATTATGGGAATATTTGCTCCAACATACGATTGTTTTAACATACGAAGCAGTTTCTGGAACGAATTAAGATCGTATGTAGAGGTACCACTGTGTGTATATATATACAGTATATATATATATATGTGTGTGTGTGTGTGTGTATATACATGCATGTCTATAAGCTTTTGCAGTTTTTGAATATTCTGTGTATATATGTATATTTATACGATGTATACATATACATATATATACACAGACATATATATACATACATATACATATATATAATATATACATACATATACATATATAATATATATACACACACACATATATATATATATATATATATATATATATACATATATATATATATATATATATATATATATATATATATATATACATATATGTATATATATATATATATATATATATATATATATATATGCTTACATACATACATACATACATACATACATACATATATACATACATACATATTATTTGTACATACATACATCCCTAAATACAGCAGCCTTCATATTCTCCCAACTGTTTACATGCAAAAGCAAATGTAAAATGCATATCACCAAGTTATGGATTAACCTTGATATTTCATAGAGATTCCAGGTGTGGACAAAATATCTGTCCACAAGCCACTGTACATTTTGTTCTTCAAAGCGGAATAACATCTTGAAATCACGATCAAGTGTGGATAAACGGGGCATGTATTGTTTAACATGCCTCACATCCACAAAATCTGCCATCGTGCTGAGAATCGGACAGAACAACCTTTCTCTTCGAACTGCAGTCTGCTACTGACCAGACTCAGCTTTTTCGAAGCATATACTCTTTATATGAAGTAAAGGGTCTTCTTTATGTATAACCATTTACTTTTATGTGATTATAAGGCTATGTTTTTGCTCTAAAAGTAGAAGCTTTTGCTTGAAATCTTTTTGAATACAAGTTGAAGGATTTCCTTCATATTTTGCAAGTATAAGCATATCCTTTTCTTTATGAATACCGCCCAGTATGAAAAGCAGCACTAAGATCTAATATTCAAAATTCCACACTTTCCCTTATCAAGAATTCCTATCATATCATTCATTATTGAGCATAAGGTAGTTTCTGTAGAGTGATTAGCTCTGTAGGCCGATTGATTTTCCGGGAATACCTCTAACTCATCAATATGCGTCCATAATTGCTCACTTATGATTTTTTCAATAAGCTTCGACATGTAGGATAAATTTGTAATGGGCCTATATGAATTTAGTTCGTTTACATCACCTTTTCCTTTGTATATTGGTTTGATCAACGCAGTTTTTTCACAGCTAGGAAAACTGGATTGTGATATACTTAGGTTAACTATATTTAGGTAAATATTATATACAACTTGCTTGTTTGGAGCTTCACTTATTGAACTGTTTGGGAAAGGGTCGTTTCCACAATATGTATTCTTTATCTCTCTCATAACCTTTAACAAGTCGCACATATTTATTTCCTTAAATTTTGTTAACTTCTTACACTCCTTCACTGGCATAACTGACTGTCCTTCTAAGTGATTTTGGGAGAAACCTCCATAAATTTTATCAATTTTTACCTAATTACAAAACAGAAAAGTGAATGACTGTTTAGTCAAAACAAAAATATTGCATTTTGAACGAGATGGAATTCATAATTCAAAAAAATACAAAAATTTCAATTTGAATTTTTTTCATAATTACAAAACAGTAAAGTGAGTGACAAGCAATTTTCCGACTGGTAATTTTCTCCATGGCAATTTTCCGTGCATGTATTATAAGCATATATACGACTACCTAAACGAAATCATCACAGTCTCCCGCTGCTTCGACGACTCTACAACGGAATCCCCCTCAACAGGTGGTCTACCTCACTGCTCCCCCAGGTACACAACCCAACCCTGTTTGGATGCCCTCACCCGCATACAACCCTAGCTACGAACCCTCAGGTTCCTTTCGTGGACACCAGAGAGGTAGCTACATGGGTAGAGGACAGTTCCGTCAACGAGGCGGACCTAGGACAAGGGGTGCTCGAGGAGGGAAAGGACCTAAATTCACTCCCTCGCAATGATATACTGTAGTCCCGGTAGGAGGGAGACTTTACCACTTTCGAGCCCATTGGACCTTCAGTCCGTGGGCTCACAGCATAGTCTCCAAAGGTTTGGGGTGAAAATGGTCACAAGGTTCTCCTCCTCCACCAGTGACCTTCCAGAAACCCACTACCATCCTGAGAGAGTACACCACAGAGTTACTCAAGAAAAAAGCAATCAAACGGGTTCGATCGGTGAAGTTCCAAGGCCGCCTGTTCACAGTTCCGAAGAAAGGCTCGTCGGCATTGAGAGTGGTCCTGGACTTGTCAAAGCTAAATTCTTACATCCTCTGCGACAAGTTCCGGATGTTGACTATCTCTCAGGTACGGACCTTACTTCCCCGTGGGGCCGTCACCACCTCTATCGATCTTACCGACGCCTATTATCACATACCAATAGCTCGAAACTTCTCTCCTTACCTAGGTTTCCGTCTAAGCAGGAAAGCCTTTGCATTCAAAGTCATGCCCTTCGGCCTCAACATTGCGCCCAGGATATTCACGAAACTGGGAGAGACAGTGTTAGAACAACTCAGGAACCAAGGGATACAGATCGTTGCTTATCTGGACGATTGGCTCATTTAGGCTCGGTCGGCCCTGGAATGCAACAGAGCTACGAAGAAAGTACTTCGTTTTCTCGCCAACCTGGGATTTCGGGTCAATCTCCAAAAGTCCCGCCTACTACCATCAGACCACTTTGAATGGTTAGGCATTCAGTGGGACCTTTCAAAGCACAAGCTGTCTCTCCCTTCCAAAAAGGTAAGAGAAATAGCTTCCAAGATCAAGAATTTAGCTTGTGCTTTGAAAGGTCCCACTGAATGCCTAACCATTCGAAGTGGTCTGATGGTAGTAGGCGGGACTTTTGGAGATTGACCCGAAATCCCAGGTTGGCGAGAAAACGAAGTACTTTCTTCGTAGCTCTGTTGCATTCCAGGGCCGACCGAGCCCAAATGAGCCAATCGTCCAGATAAGCAACGATCTGTATCCCTTGGTTCCTGAGTTGTTCTAACACTGTCTCTCCCAGTTTCGTGAATATCCTGGACGCAATGTTAAGGCCGAAGGGCATGACTTTGAACGCAAAGGCTTTCCTGCCTAGACGGAAACCTAGGTAAGGAGAGAAGTTTCGAGCTATTGGTACGTGATAATAGGCGTTGGTAAGATCGATAGAGGTGGTGACGGCCCCACGGGGAAGTAAGGTCCTACCTGAGAGATAGTCAACATCCGGAACTTGTCGCAGAGGATGTAAGAATTTAGCTTTGACAAGTCCAGGACCACTCTCAATGCCAACGAGCCTTTCTTCGGAACTGTGAACAGGCGGCCTTGGAACTTCAGCGATCGAACCCGTTTGATTGCTTTTTTCTTGAGTAACTCTGTGGTGTACTCTCTCAGGATGGTAGTGGGTTTCTGGAAGAAGGTCACTGGTGGAGGAGGAGAACCTTGTGACCATTTCCACCCCAAACCTTTGGAGACTATGCTGTCAGCTCACGGACTCAAGGTCCAATAGGCTCGAAAGTGGTAAAGTCTCCCCCCTACCGGGACTATATCATTGCGAGGGAGTGAATCTAGGTCCTTTCCCTTCTTGAGCACCCCTTGTCTTAGGTCCGCCTCGTTGACGGAACTGTCCTCTACCCCTGTAGCTACCTCTCTGGTGTCCACGAAAGGAACCTGAGGGTTCGTAGCTAGGGTTGTATGCGGATGAGGGCATTCAAACAGGGTTGGGTTGTGTACCTGGGGGAGCAGTGAGGTAGACCACCTGTTGAGGGGGATTCGGTTGTAGAGTCGTCGAAGCAGCGGGAGACTGTGATGACGAGTGGGTAACAGACGATTGATGGTAGTGACCCTGGTTTGTCTTGTAAGGGGTAAATCTCTGTTTCTTCTTGAAGAAGGTTTGCTTTTGGGCTTCGACCTTCCTTTTAGCAGTGAGGCCCCACCTCACTTGCAAATTTTGGTTTGCTCTCGCAGCGTCTTGTAGAACCTTGTTCACCTCCTCCTGAGGAAAAAGGGTTTTACCCCAGCAGGGGGAAGCTATCAGCCTGTTTGGTTCATGTCTGATCGAGGCCTCAGATAGAACGTATTTCCTGCAACTAACCCGAGCCGAACAAAACTCGTGTAGGTCGATTTGGAAGGACAGAGACAGGTTCTTCATGAATACCCGAAACAAGGTCTCAGTCGGATAAAGCGAGGCTAGAGACTCCACAGAGGTAATGGAGTGGAGAGACCTAGCTAACCTATTCCGTGCCTCAAACTCAGTCTTGAGAAGATTTTCCGGTAATTTGGGAAGCTTCTCGGAAAACAGATTAGAGGCGCAGTCTGGGTCTAACTTCCCTACTGTGAAAGTAGAGGAAGCATCGTCCCAGATAGTAGAGGTACTCGGGATGAGCATGGAGGTGGGGTCCGTCTCTTTAAGAGCCGGCATGGCAGATCCTTCTTTGACAGCTTGAAAAGTAAGACCTGCCACTTTATCCGTAATAGGTAAGGTAATAACGGAAGCAGTTGTAAATATGGTGTAGGCTCCTTTGTGTGGGGTGAGCTTGGAATTAGTGCACCCCCAGTCCGACAACGTCCTGGCCCAGAGAGCTTGGGCCTGCTCTTTAGGAAATATTACCGTTTCCTTCGGTATCTTGTCTAACCTAACCAAGGCATGTTCTTTCAAACGGACGAAGCCGTTGAATGGGAATTCTAGTCCCGGAGGGTAAAATTCTAGGTCCTCTAGAGGGCGGGTGCCTATGCCCTCCAGAGGTATGGCACCATCTATATATGGAGCATGTAAGGCAAACCTCCAAGGGTTGTTTTTATCGAAGGGGGGTAACTTCGATGCGTCTGGGGCTGAAGGAGGAGGCATCTGAGTTCCTGAACGGATCAGATTCTCCACCATATCTTTGAGCACCGTCATAGCTCCTTGGTTTGCCCTAGAATGTTGTTGTATCTGCTGTTGTATCTGCTCTTTAACAATATCCCTGATCAGGTCGGCAGATAAGGAGGGATCCCGAGCACGATCCGCTGACGAAGCCCTGGAATTAGCGGACTTCGTCTTTTTAGTAGTCACGGTTTTAGGTAAAGTAATATGAACATCAGGATCCTTTGAGGGTCCCGGGACCGGTGACACAGATAATGGCAAAGCTGAAGGCTTAAAGATACGTAGTGGCTTCACCTTGGGTCGTACAGGAACGGAGGGATCCCGAGGAGAAGCCGTAGGCTTATCAAAGCTGTGAAAGGAAGTAGTAGAGGAAGGAGTGAGGGATGAAAGGGGGTCCACCAACTCATCACCACCTACCTGCTCATCCATGGGTTCGACGTCCAAATCTAGAAAGGACGCGTCCTCCGTCAATAAAACTTCTTCCTCCGTTGGAATGGTTGCTCTAACCGCCTCAATTAACGGGGCCGCTGTCTCCGGTGGAACTGCCGCAGTAGTAGAGCCCGGGAATATGCGAGAGGCCATGTCTCCATCAAGGAGATAGGGTGCGCCAGACGGAGCATTCCTCCCAAAGCCTGACACCCACGGACGGAGAGCAGCTCTTGCCTCCCGGAGAGATTCATCATCAGCCTGAAAGAGGTGAGGGGATTAATGATGAAGCAATAAGCGATGTATATATATATATAAAGAACCATCGCAAAGGATATTAAAAGGAACAACCTAGAACCAACTTACATCATCGCTCAGGAGTAGGGATGACAGCTCGTAGCAGAGCGTGCATGACTCCAGGAACCATACCATGTAGGGGGCTTGTCCCGGTTCCCGAGAGAAGGATATGGCGCAATGTGCATGAGACCGGCATAGATCATGGCCCAGGGGATCACTAAAAGCAGCGGGGCAGCCCTTGGCAACGCAGCGGACCTTCTGTAAAAGAAAGAAGACATAAGTCTGGATGTTCCTTGAGACTCTGGTCACTGAACAGATGAATCAATAGAAAATAACATTAATTATGTGTGATTAATATAGTTCTATAATTGTTAGCTAGAGCTACAAATTAATATACTAAAATCCAGTAACCACGTAACATGTAACTATAAACCTCATCGGTAAAATAATGTTAACCCCGGTTCTGAACGTCTGAGTGATCTCCGGTGACACCGGAGATCCGGTGACAAAGGTCCGTAATAGTGAAATCGTGAACATCAGCGGTAATATAATGTTAACCTCAATGCTGAACGTCTTTGTGATCTCCGGTGAAGCCGGAGATTCGATGAAAAAGACCGTAATAATGAAATTGTGATTAATCATGAAAAAGGTTCGTGTGCATAAGGCCGAAGCCGGAGTCTGAGTGCCGGGTTTCACCGTTGCACTCCAAATATCTGACTAGTTCCCAACCCAATGAGTATCCATTATAGCGGAGTATAACTCAAGGCGGTGAACGTTCCGAAGAGAACGGAGCTACGGGTGGCGGCATAAAGCGATCCCAAAATAATGACTCATACACTAACGGAACCTATTAATAATGCTAGCTATATTAACAGTAACCACATCAATAAAACGTAAATACCATCAAACGTAATATCATAAACCCGGAGAAGAAGAGGAGGCAGGAATAACTCGTGATCGTATAAAACGGAAAACGGGAAATCCACCTGTCCTTACTCGAGCTTAAGAAAGAAAACGAGAGAAAGGGTAACTCGTAACTGTAGTAACAGAAAACAAGAACTCCATGCTCACGCTCTCATGGTTACATTATAAAGAACCAAAATCACACAATAATATGATAAGAATAATGATAAAATTGTAATAACCAAGAACGAAGAATAACGACAACGTAACAAATAAATATAAAGATATAGTCTAAAACGAGCACTTTCCCGAGGCGTGTACGTAAACTATAACAAAGGCAAGAACGTTATTCTTCGTTCGTCCAAATTGGACTTGCTAGCAAAAAAATACCATAGTAAAAACAATAAAATAATGATAATACAGTAACCTAGATGACAGAGTACCAGATGGGCAATATTAACTTGAAAAACTATCGAAGCGAACAAAGCCAAAATGGCTGCCGTCACCGAGGAAGGCCAAGCCGCTTCCAAAATTAAAATCCACATTACTGGAAAGAGAACAAATTCCCGGTACTGAAAAAAACTGTCAAAACAAACTATGGTACTTAACATTGGTAAAGGTGAAGTAGCAGCGTCAGTCATGATGAATTAACGACAAACACTTGAAAAACACCGAGAGCACAAAAAAATACGACTATGCGGGCAAGTCCAAAACAGAAGGATGACCTAGAGGGCGCGCGTGGTAGGTGTCGGTGGCGTGGTCCAACTGTGTTCTCTAGGGCCTGTCACGGCCCTTTCCTTTGATGAAGGGATTATCTAAATGGAAGACAGCCTGTGAATAGTGGTTTTCACACGCCCCTGTTGTATACACAACACCCACAAGGTGATCGCGCGAGGGTAGTAACCTCTGCATTCCATGCTTTTATCTTTCTCTAGTATATTTGGAAGTTTTATATTAGAAGAGTGTAAAGAAGGACTTCTTTCACCGGCCGTCACAGGTCGCCCCAGAAAGCATATATACAACGACTACCTAAACGAAAATTCTAGATGTCCAAAAAAATCATAAATAAAGAAATGATATTGAAAACATAATTTTTAGAAACCAACGATGCTACCGAAGCTTCCCATCTTAACTTGCAATAAACAATTTTGATTGGAAAACTGATAGATATAGAGGATGTCATAATAATCAGAGGTAAAATGATATATAGGACCTATATTTTCTTGCCATTTTCCATTTGTAAACTGAGAAATGGAATTGCATCAAGGATTGGTAGAACTAAGAAACTACAACTTTGGTAAAGATTTTCTTTTAAGTTTGGTTGAATTTATATTTATATTAATACCTTTATATATGTATATATATATATATATATATATATATATATATATATATATATATATGTGTGTGTGTGTGTGTGTGTGTGTATTTTAAATTAGTGTCTACCTTTGGAGACACTCCCAAGCTACAACACTGATTATAACTACACCCTAAGGACGCGCATTATCACCTAGTTTTCACATTGAAAATCACTCTTATAAGAGTTACTGAATAGCGTCTAAAGTGAAATATATAATCAAATAGCAAAACACTAGAACTACTCACCATTAAACCATAGGAATTCCAACTTTTCGAGAAATAGATCCAAAGGGCACAAAATTCCGATCACAACTAAGATATTAGAAATCACACTTTGACAAAAACTAGTCGGTTGATATGGCTCTATCTAATAGAGTAACAGCCAGTGAAGGTTAATTGTCTTGTAACTACCCAAAGATGCTAATAACCTATCAAAAACTAGTCGGTTGATATGGCTCTATCTAACAGAGTAACAGCCAGTGAAGGTTAATTATCTGATAACTACCTAAGGAAGGTAACAACCTGTCAATGGGGTAGGAGCATTTTTCTTTATTTTTATTTGGGTGGGTGGGGGGGGGGGGCTAAGGTTAAATAGGATTTACGGCAGACTGTATCAACAACAAAATAGTACTTTATTATCTTGACGGCATTTGAAACAAATTACAATTTGTACAGGATAACTAGCGTTAAACATCGGTATGCTTGTTTGTTGAATTTGCTGACGATGCTAATTCTGTTATAAACTCATTCGCAATATCGATTAAGGCAGGGCTATAGATTTTTTTAAGCCTACTTTGCACTTACTTACGATCTGAAAGCGGATTTTGAGCGAAGCGAAAAAATCTATTTTTGGGTGAGATGGCCATGTCGTCGTGGATGGAAGGTTCCTTCAGTAACTTCCTAAGGGTATATATGACTACAGTAGATATTCCCAGAGAATTAAACTAAAGGTTTCACAGAATTCTAACTTCTGGTGCGAGTACCCCAAAGGTGTCCCTCTAGGATATCGTATATCAGCAGGGGACGCATTCATAGACACGCCACATGGCAATCTGCACCCCACATAGCGTTAACGCTTCTAGGGGGAAAGGTGGCGAGATAGCTGAGGTGCCGTTCCAAAGTTATCCTCTTTTGCTATTGCTCCGGTACTCGCATGTAAACAAAGTGCGGCCATATTGTGTGACGTCACGTCCGTCCTCATTCCGAAATCCAGCTTTCTACCAGCCTCCACGATACAATATAGTAGGGAGGGGCCTGGCAGGCTGAACTGGAACAGTAGGGCGGGTCGATCAGGACGACATGGCCATCTCACCCAAAAATAGATTTTTCGCTTCATTCAAAATCCGTTTTTTGGGCTCAAGCCATGTCGTGTGATGGAAGTGTACCAGAGAATTAATGTATCGTGGGTTTTTTCCTATTTCAAGTGCCTTCTACTTCGAACAATATTCCTGTGGTCTGGTGACCATAGAGACCGTGACATCTCCGTTAAACGTCACTACCAGTGGCATTACCATGACCTGGCTTCCTGCCCCCCTGGCAGGGAAGTCCTGTTGGACAAGAGGGATATCTCTTAGTAACCTGACAAGGATAGACTCACCTGGATGAAGAGAACACGTCGGTCTCGAGGACAGTTCAGAAGGTTAATATTTGTGTAAGAACAATATTATGCCATTAGGTGAGTGTATCATAGACAGTAGATATATGAAACATGATAATCATAGAAATAGGGCAAATGAAACTATAACGGCCATTTATTTTCATCATAGATAGGAGCGAAATTAGATGCGTATGGAAATAAAATAAATATTTTATTTGAAAGTTGCATGGAAATATGGAAATTATTTACAGCAATAATATTGGGTAAGACATCGACATCTGGTAAAGACGGTGTTGTGGAATCTGAAAGGGAAGAATTTGCCTTTAACACGCGCTCCTTGGGGAACGTAAGTCTTTAGAATCACTATACACTTCATGTCCAAGAACATGTGGCACACGTGTAAGAGTCTATGTCACTTCACCTTAATGAAAGAACAGTCTATTAGTGACACTAAGTGTCCCTTGAAATCACTATGTAACGCACAAGGGTTGACACAGGCACCCGTTGAGTTAGTGTCCCGAAATAACTCACTGTTCTTCGCAGATCTAAGCAGCAGGTTTCATTACGCTGCCTGCTGCCACCACAAAGTGTTTAAGTAAGTGCACCTGCTTGGCATAGTATTTGAAAAACACTCGCGATGATTTCCAGCCCATGAAGGATCGGAGGCTTTCGAAATCCATCCCTTGGGAAAAGTTCAGGGAAGAGGCAACTTTCCTGGGATCATGACCTGCGGGTTAACTGTCAGGATCCGCTCTGCGAATGAAGTAGGTTGTTTTCGCTCTAAGTTGTTTTAGTGACAGGTCACTACCCGAAGTTTCTCCTTTAAAGAGTTGTCCTCCACCAAAGTCTAAAGTTCATCGAAGATAGACCTTTAGACTCTCCACTGGGCATAGAAAGACATCTTCCTTCAGGGGGCAGATTCTCCAAGGGCCCCATCTTTTGGTGGGTAGTTCGTTTTTAGCAAGAAACGAGGGGTCGGGGAAGAGGGTAAGCTCCCCAGTGTCGGCAAACTGTATCTGTCCCTCTTCTCTTGATAATGCCACTTTTTAAATATTAAACTTAGCCGGTGAATATATAAATAGCTGACGTCTCCGTCGGTCGACAGATTCCAAAAACTCGCGAGCGATCGCCATGAAGGATGCCGGGTGTGCCCACCAGCGCCGACTATCGGCTAGATACCGCATATACTTCTCAACCAAACCAGTTTTTCTCTGTCGGTGTTAAAGACAACACTGATTCCGCTCGCGCTTGACCTCGAGTTTTCTACCGATTGGTGAAGTACTTGGTTTTGGTCTTATTGCTTTCGCCGTGTTGGATTATTCTATACTATCTTCAAAAGAAATGCTTTTGAAAGGAGAGGAAAAGTTTTTGCCCTTGCTTTTTTAATCTCGCTCTGGTTTTTCCATAGAGAAAAGATGGCCGACCCTTCCCTCAGTGTACGGAAGTGTGTTAAAGGCTTTTAGTAATTATTTTATCACTTTATAAATTATTGTTGATATTTATAGATTTACCTCTATATATTTTATATCTTCCCCGCCTTTATTAGGCCTCTTCGATTAGCTTTCCATTTATACTAAACATCGAAATAAATTTTATGTTTTTGTTTATATGCGGCCTTTACCTATTCTTTGTAGGCGGTCCTAACTTGGAAAACGAAGTTAAACAACGTTGAGCCCATTCAACTTTTATTTTTGTTTAGATTAAAACAGTTGCTCTGTAAGAGTGATGAGATGAATATTTTTAGAAAATATTTTAAGAAATTTATTCTTTGAATAGTCTTCGTGCTGTTTTTCAAAGATGAACTAACGTTTGGTTTATTTATGCTACGTAGTTTGCGCTCTATCGTTACGATAGAGAAAGAGAGAATCACGGTTTCACTTTGCAGAAAGAGTAAATCGATTTTGACGTTTTGTTCATTCTTCTTTCAAACAAGTTTTTTAGATACTAATTTAAAGGAACATATTAATTTTCAATTTCTGAGTCCTTTTAGTTTTTTCCTTTAGTCAAATAACCTGTTATTGACGAAGGGTGAGTGGGCCATTCTCTTGTGAGTGACAAGAGAGAGGGAGAGAGAGAGAGAGAGAGAGAGAAAGAGAGAACGATCCGATCTTTATTCTCTTCCCAAGTCTCTGTACAAGGAGTTTGGGAGCGAGTAACGTTGTTCTCGCTTCAGTTTTTTACTCTCGTCCCAAGTCTCTGTACGGGGAGAGAGGATAAAACGTTTTAGTTTTTATTCTCGTCCCAAGGCACTGTACGGTGAGAGATTGAAAACGTAGTCCTTAGTGAACTAGTGTTTAGTCTCATCCCCAGTTACTGATCTTTTTAACTTTATATATTTCCGTTTTATTCGATATATATGTATATGTTTATTGATTTTTGCATGTGTTTCATTTTGTACTAATGTGCTTACATTATACGACTCATTTCGCAATTCTAACCTTTTGATTTAAGGGAGAATTGCGTGCTTTAGGTAGAAATCAGTTTTATTCATGTCTAATGTGAAATTATTAAAAAATGTGATATCAGTGAAGTAAGTGCAAAAAACATGTTCTGTGTTGCGGAGGGTTCTTTTGTTCGTGCTTGTCACTTGCCTAGTCCGAGACTCTTTCAGGCTCCCCTGCACCAGGGAGAAGGAATGTCGTAGGACCTAAGGGAGTGAGGAGTGTAAACCAACGAACAGACGTTCCCTCAAAGGTATCAGACGTTGCTCGTCAAGCACGTCATTGCCATAAGACAGGAGAGACGAAGTTTCTCCTCGTCTTCCGATGATTCGTCTCTTTAAAAGCCTGGGTGTAAAGTTTCGAGACGTTTGAAACGTTTATTAGTTCCTTCAGAACAAGTTCAACGTCTTAGCTTTAGTCATCATAAGAGTCCCGTTCATAGCGATGACGTTCATGTACAGACGTTTCTGCCACAGACTCGACATGACGTTGAGCGGTAGACACCACGTGACGTTGAGTGTCAGTCACCGTAGTCACGATATAGCATTGATCAGCAGTCACCGCTGTTACTACGTGACGTTTGAACGTCAGCCACCGCAGTCACAGGTTGATCCGAAGTGAAGTGTTTTGCAAGATATGCTGTTAAAGCTTTCTTCTTTAATAGAAGCTTTCGATCCTGTTCCTGTGCGAAAGGATCCTTTGCTTTTTGTACGTCACGGTTCTGGGATACGTGATTCGGGTCTTCAACCTTCTAGACGAGCTTTGTTACGCCACGCTGACGTTATCCCTAGTGACAGCTTTGCTGTTTAACGAGATGCGGAGCATAAATCTCGATGTAACTTTGATCGCTTTGAACGTCAGCCACCGCAGTCACAGCGTGACGTTGAGCTGCAGACACCGCAGACACGACGTGACGTTGAGCGGTAGACACCGTAGACATGACGTGACGTCGAGGGTCAGTCATCGTAGTCACGATATAGCATCGAACAGCAGTCACTGCTGTTACTACGGAACGTTTGAACGTCAGTTACTTCTGTCACGACGTGTAGTAGAATAACATTCTCTGCAGTCACAACGTGACATCGACCCTCCAACTTTAACTTCTGTTCATATACAAGGTGTCAGGTTTTTCCTTCACGTCATTCTGAATATAAATCTCCTTCTCGCAAGACTTTAGATTTATCAGATGATGTGCCTTCTGAAGAAGTTGATGACCCCCTTTCAACTAATGTACCTTTAGGGAGTCATTCAGAAGAGGAGTAACCTAGGGTGGTCCAACAATCCCTTGTTTTTAATTATGAATTTCTTTAGTGAAATTTTGTCCTACTCGTTTTGTAACGGCTGCTCCGCCGTCTGAGTTTACTCTTGGCATGACTTTCTTCGACTCCTACATTTACGAAGTCAGTTCTCTCTTGTTCTTCCAAGAGGGCCATGCTCTTACTGGGAGACTGGTTGGAATCCAGGAGAAGTTTAGGAAAGTCTGCTTTTGCTTTTCCTCCTTCTTAATTAGCTTCTCGCTCGGGCGTCTGGTGTGACACAGGAGAAGCTCGAGGAGAAGTTCTCGGCTTGGGAGTACCTGCCTCTGCCCAGGGAGACTTCTTAAGCCTAGTGGACTCTCCTCGTCGTCTAGCCATGAGACGCTCCAAGATTTTATGGTCTGCTTCAGAGCTAGACCATCTCCTGTTAGGAGTTTTTTCGAGCGTTTGAAGTTTTTTATTTGTTGGATTGGTCACTGGGAGCCTTAAGTAAGAAGGTCTCTCCAGTTGTCAATGTATGGCTGTACAATTATGTCATGCATGAACAAGGCTATCAGGGATGGCTCCAATGATCTGGCAGCCACGTTCACTGCAGGAGTACTTAAGATGTAAGTGCGCTCAATGTGTTCATTGTCAAGACAAAGTTCACGATGAAGACTACCAAATCTGTCTTGGCAGCAGTAAGGGAAGGCGACTGGATGGTCTCTCTCGACCTTCAGGATGCATACTTCTACATCCCGATTCATCCAAACTTTCAACAACATCTGAGGTTTGTGGACGGGAAAGTAATGTACCAATTTCGAGCACTGTGCTTCGGCCTCATTCCTGCTTCTCTTGTTTTTACAAGGCCCTTGCAAAATGTAGCAAGCTTTCTAAATTTTTTGAGGATTCAGAGCCTCCCTTTATTTTGACGACTGGCTAATCAGGGCGTCGTCATTAAATCGCTGTCTGGAGAGCCTCTAATGGACATTAGACCTAACCAAGGAGCTAGGTCTCATAGTGAACGTAGAGAAGTCGTAACTTACAGTACTCCATCCCAGACTATTCTTTATTTGGGAATGGAGATACAGTGTCGGATTTTTCGGGCCTTTTCGTCTCCCACAAGAATGGAACGAGCTCTGTTAAAAGTCCTTCACTTGCAAGAGAAAAACAGTTGCTTTGTAAGAGTTTGAACGAGCCTCGTGGGAACTCTTTCATCGCTGGAGTAGTTTATCTCTCTGGGGAGACTCAACCTTTGCCCTCTCCAATTTCACCTAAACCATTGGAACAAGGAGAAGGGCTTAGAGAGTATCTCTTTCCCAATCTCGAACTCAGTCTAGACATGTCTGACTTGGTGGGACAGCAACATCAGACTTCGAGAAGGTCTTTCTCTTGCGATCAAGAACCCAAACCATGTGTTGTATTCAGATGCATCGGATTTGGGTTAGGGAGCTCCACTGGACAGCCTGGAATGCTCGGGTCTTTGGTCCACGGATCAGAAGGAACTCCATTTAAGGCAAGTAACATCTCTCCTTTGGCGAGATTTGTGCAAGGAAAAATGAATGTCTTGGCAGACTGCCTCAGCAGAAGAGGACAAGTCATCTCCATGGAGTGGACGTTGCATAAGACTGTGTGCGAGAAGCTATGGATGACATGGGGTCAACCCACCATAGATCTTTTTGCGACTTCACTGACAAAGAGGCTCTCGACTTACTGCTTTCCAGTTCCAGATCCAGAGGCAGCCCATATGGACGCTTTCCTGCTGGACTGGTCTCACCTGGACGTTTATGCCTTTCCACCTTTCAAGATCCTAAACAAGGTGCTGCAGAAGTTCACCTCTCACGAAGGGACCAGGTTGACGTTGGTTGCTCCACTCTGGCCCGCGAGAGAGTGGTTCACAGAGGTACTTCTATGGCTGGTAGACGTTCCAAGAAGTCTGCCTTTACGGATGGATCTCTTGCGACAGCCTCACGTAAAGAGTTTTCATCAAAGCCTCCCCACGCTTCGTCTAACTGCCTTAAGACTATCGAAATACTCTCTTGAGCTAGAGGGTTTTCGAAGGAGGCAGCTAGAGCGATCGCGAGGGCTAGAAGATCCTCTACCATCAGGATCTATCAGTCGAAATGGGAGGTATTTAGAGACTGGTGCAAGTCCTCCTCTATTTCCTCTTCCAAGTGCCTCTGTAGCGCAGATTGCGGATTTTCTGCTTTATCTGAGAAACGGTCGCTCCCTCTCTGCATCCACCATTAAAGGCTACAGAAGCATGTTAGCTTCTGTTTTCAGGCATAAGAGTTTGGATCTTTCTAATAACAAAGATCTCCAAGACCTGCTTAAATCTTTCGAGACTTCCAAGGAGCGTCATCTTTCGACTCCTGCTTGGAACTTGGACGTGGTCCTACAGTTCCTTATGTCAGACAGGTTTGAACCATTAAATTCAGCCTCCCTGAATGATCGTACCCTAAAGACACTTTTTTTGGTGAGCTTGGCTTCGGCTAAAAGGGTTAGTGAGATGCATGCTTTTAGCAAGAACATCGGCTTCTCCGCTAATAAAGCAGTATGCGCTCTTCAACTTGGTTTTTTGGCCAAGAATGAACTTCCGTCTCGTCCTTGGCCTAAATCATTTGAAATCCCCAAGTCTTTCTGAGATTGTGGGGAATGAAGTTGAAAGAGTGCTGTGCCCCGTTAGAGCTCTTAAATTTTGTTTATCCAGAACTAAACCGCGACAAGGTTGTTCAGAGGCTTTATGGTGCTCCGTTAAAAAGCCCTCTTTGCCCATGTCTAAGAATGCGTGGTCTTATTTTATTAGACTTTTGATTCGGGAGGCACACTCTCATTTAAGTGAGAAGGATCATAATTTACTTAAAGTCAAGGCTCATGAAGTTAGAGCGATAGCAACTTCTGTAGCGTTTAAGCAAAAAAGATCCATTAAAAGTATTATGGACGCGACCTTTTGGAGAGGCAAGTCGGTTTTCGCTTCATATTACTTGAAAGATGTCCAGACTCTTTATGAGGACTGCTACACACTGGGACCATTCGTAGCAGCGAGTGCAGTAGTGGGTGAAGGCTCTACCACTACATTCCCTTAATCCCAATATCCTTTTAATCTACTCTTGAAATTTTTAATCTTATTTTGGGTTGTACGGGAGACTAAGAAGTCTTTCGCAATCTTTTTGATTTGGCGGGTGGTCAAAATATTTTTTCTTGAGAGCGCCCAGATTAAGGGTATTGATGAGGTCCTGTTATAGGGGTGTTCACCCTGGATATAGCAGCTCCTGGGAGTCTTTCAGCATCCTAAGAGGATCGCTGGGCTTCATGAGGATAGCGGACTAATGAGGCAGAGTAATTATCAGAGTCAGATTCCTTACCAGGTACCTATACTTAAGTTTGTTTTTTGAATAGTTGTCAAAAACTCTTGAGCATATACGCCTTTATTGTTTTAATACTGGTCTCTACCCACCACCATGGGTGTGAATCGGCTATTTATATATTCACCGGCTAAGTTTAATATTTAAAAATGATATTTTCCTTATAAAATAAATTTTTGAATATACTTACCCTGTGAATATATAATATTAAAGGCCCTCCCTTCCTCCCCGATAGAGACCCTACGGACTGAGAAAAACTGGTTTGGTTGAGAAGTATATGCGGTATCTGGCCGATAGTCGGTGCTGGTGGGCACACCCGGCATCCTTCATGGCGATCGCTCGCGAGTTTTTGGAATCTGTCGACCGACGGAGACGTCAGCTATTTATATATTCACCGGGTAAGTATATTCAAAAATTTATTTTATAAGGAAAATATCATATTTCACTGACTCGGGCTCCCGAGGCGAGAGCAAAAAGGAAGATCACTTTTTGAATCAAGTCTTTCAGAGGGCAAGATTCGTTGTCCAGGCTAGAGGCAAGATGAAGCACCTTATCCAGGGACCAGGTGATGGGTCTCCATGGAGGTGCTGGACGGAGTCTAGCACACGCCTTCGGGAGTTTGTTGAAGATTTCATTGGACAAATCTATTTGGAAGGCGTACAGTAGTGGTCTAGTCAAGGCCGATTTGCAAGTGGAAATCGTATTGGCTGCTAAGCCTTGTCCATGAAGGTGAATGAAGAAGGACATGCAAAATCTATGGAGATTTCCGTAGGATTTTCTGCCTTGACGAAGGATACCCACTTATTCCAAGATGATTCGTATTGCCTTCTGGTAGACTTTGTTTTGTATTCCTCTAGGAAGTCTAAACTTTTCTTAGAGATCCCAAACCGTTTCTCCGTGGCTAGGGAGAGAAAATCATGAGATGAAGGTCTTGGACTTTCTTTGATGAAGCGAAGACAGTCGACTTCTGCACCTGTTGGGAGAGAACTGGGCCCGGCAGGGGGATCAGCTTGGGCTGTAGCTCCAGGACCAGGGGAAACCAATTGCTCCGAGGCCACTTGGGAGCCACTAGGGCTGCTGTCCCTTTGAAGGTTCTCAGTTTGGAGAGGACTTTCAGCAGAAGGTTGGGTGGAGGGAACAGGTAAATCTTGGACCATCTGTTCCAGTCCAGGGACATGGCGACCACTGCTTCCGCTTTGGGGTCCTCGTAAGGGGCCACATATCGAGGAAGTTGCTTGTTGTCGCTCGTCGCGAAGAGATCGATCTGTAGTTACGGGACTTGACGAGAGATGAAGGAGAATGATCTTGCATCTAGAGACCATTCTGACTCTATGGGGCTCATCCTCGATAGACCGTCCGCCGTCACATTGCGGAATCCTTGTAGGTGAACTGCAGACAAGTGCCATTTCTTCCTGTCCGCTAGGCGGAAGATGGGTAAAAGCACCTGGTTTAGATGGGGCGATCTCGAGCCCTGACGGTTGAGACATCTGACTACTACCGAGCTGTCCAGAGTGAGACGGATGTGAATCGAAGGACGCGGGGATAATCTCTTCAGGGTGAGAAGAACTGCCATGGCCTCCAAGATGTTGATGTGAAACGTCTTGAACAGGGGAGACCATGTTCCTTGAACCTGTCGTTGATGGGAGTGACCTCCCCAGCCTTCCAGAGAGGCGTCCGTGTGGATGTTGATCGATGGAGGCGGGGGATGAAGAGGGATGGATCTTTTCAAGGTCCTTGCTTCTGACCACGGTTTCAGAAGTGAGCGAAGCCTGTTCGGCAGGGGTCTCTTGAGATCTCTTCGAGCGATGGATGCGTTTCGTCTCCAGACTCCTGAGGCATCCTTTAGCTGTGCTCGTAGCACTGGGTTTGTCACTGAGGCGAACTGTAGGGAGCCGAGTACTTGCTCCTGCTGTCGTCTTGAAATCCGTTTGGATTTGAGAAGTCTTCTGACAGACCCTGCTATTTCTTTCCTTTTCTTCAATGGGATGGAAAGGCGGTGTGACTGAAGATGCCAATGGATTCCCAACCATTGGAACTTCTGAGCTGGAGCGAGGCGAGACTTCTTGGTGTTTATCTTTAAACCCAGATGTTCCAGGAACTGGGTCACCTTGTTGCAAGCTCTCAAACACTCTTCTGGCGAAGTCGACCAGACCAGCCAGTCGCCTAGGTAGACCATCACTTGGACGCCCTGAAGGCGTAGCTGGTGGACGATTGTGTCTGCTGGCTTGATGAAGATTCTTGGAGCCCCGTTGATCCCAAAGGGCATGGCTCTGAAGGCGTAGCTTCTTCTTTGAAGCCGGAATCCTAGGTAGGAGGAAGCGTGGTGGTTCATTGGGATGTGCCAGTAGGCATCCTCCAGGTCTATTGAGACCGTGTAGGCCTTGTGAGGCAGTAGGGCTCTTATTTGTTGAAGAGTCAGCATCTTGAATTTGTTGTTCGCAATGAACTTGTTGAGGGGGGACAGGTCGAGAATGACACTGAGTTTGTCTGAGTCTTTCTTGGGAACACAAAACAGTCTTCCCTGGAACCTGGTTGACTTTACCCTCTTGATCACCTTCTTGTTCAAGAGTTCTAGGACATATTCTTCCAAGCGGGGGGTTGATGGCTGGAAGAATTGGTGGAAGGTTGGAAGTGGTTGTGTCCAGCTCCAACCCAGTCCCTTCTTGATGATGCTGTGTGCCCAAGGATCGAAGGTCCAGCGATCCGGAAAGTGGCGGAGTCTTCCTCCCACCGGAAGCACTTCATTGCTTCTGGTTTCCCGAGGGTTTGCCACCTCGGCCGCTAGCTCCCCTTCCTCCTCTGCCCCTGCAGGGACGGCGAGAGGAGTCTCTGCCGGAGCCTCTACCTCTGGGACGAAAGGTAGTGGGCTGTCATTCGTAGACAGGGGTGAAGACTGGTGATTGCGACACAACCGGTTGGGGGACCAACTGAAAGGTCTGTTGTGGCTGCGCGACCACTTGGGGAGTAGCGGGAGCTGGAAACTGGCGTTTTTGTTGACGCTGCTGGGGTCTAGGTTTGGAGGATTTCCTCTTAGGCTGAGGGCCTTCTTCCCGAGAGGATTCCCTCTTGCGGGACATGCCCCACTTATTGAGAAGCTTCCGGTTCTCAGAAGCGACTTTGTCCACGATCTCTTTCACCAGAGCAGATGGGAAGAGATGCTTGCCCCAGCTGTTGGAGGAGATTAGCTTCCGGGGTTCGTGTTTTACTGCCGCGTTGGCAAACACGAATTCTCTGCAGGCTCTCCGGGCCCTGATGAAGCTGTACAAGTCCTTCATCACAGTCACTAGGTGGGTCTTCGCGAGAACCATATACAGATCTGGGACTCTAACGTCCCCGGCCATGACCTCAAGCTGAATTTGATGAGACAGGGAGGCAGCTAGTCTCTCCTTGGTCTCCTGCTCCCGACGGAGAAGGTGGTCGTTCAGCTTCGGAAGATCTTCGTTGAACTGACGTCCAGCCACGTCAGGTTTCAGTTTCCCGACCGTGAAAGTAAACTGGATGTCTTTCCAGAATCTGTCGTTGGGGGGAAGGGCGAGGGAGAGAGGCCTACACTCCTCCAGGGTAGGGCAGGGCTTTCCTTCCTCCACCGCCTTCATGACCGCATGGAAGGCCTTTTCTACGAAGGGAAAGGTCGCAGAAGAGGGAGCAAGAAAGGACGGGTGCTTCTTACTCAATGCCGGCATTTTAGCGTTGATAAAACCGTGACTCTTAAATTCACTCTGCCAGCATGGCTTGGGCTTTCGAGTGATCAAACACGATCAACTCTTTGGATTCAGTCTCCTCCTTGGATCCTCCTTGGAGGCCGGTTCGGACCTGAGTCGGACGTAACAGTCCGGGTAAGCCTCAAAGTTAGGGAAGAATTCCACTTCTTCCAAAAGGATGGACCCTAACTTGTCGTTGATAAAGATTTTTCCCGTCGTAATCGGCATATGCTCGGCGTACCTCCAGGGGTTAGACTCCGAGCGGGACGGAAGGTCCTTAACCGAGATCTTCTTCGGTTGCTTCCATCCCATCAAACGACTTGTGAGCTCCACTGAATCCTTATTGAGCTTCTCGTCCATCAGTGCCACCAATACCCGGATGGCATCTTCGGTGGCGGGTAGCAGGGGCGGCGGAGGTGGAGGGGACTGGCTCCTCGACCACTACAGGGGTTGCCGGAGGTGGTGGGGCGACCTCGCCCTCCGAATCAGGGTACTCCACCTGATCCTCTTCTTCCTCCGGATCCTCACCCATGAGGGTCCTCTCAGTGTTGTCGGACACGTCCGACATCTCCTCCTCGTCCAGACTACACTTGCTAAGCGTGGTCTCGATGTCGGGCTCAACAGTCAGTTGAACCAAGGGGATCTGACCCTGGGGAACCACAGAATCTGCTCACGCTTTTGGGAAAAGCATGGCCCTCATCTTCTCATTGGGGAGATACTGCCCGGTGGCATTCTTGTGGAAACCGCGCACCCACTTGCGCAGTTTCTCTCGAGCGTTGTCCCTAGCCTCCGTGGACGGAGGGTGATCGAACGCCTCATCCAGAAGGCCTTTGCAGACAGAACAGGTCTGCGGATCCCAATACTTAAGGTTCCCCTTTCTTGCTACACAGGGAGCGTGGGTCCGGCACGCTTTATGCCCGTAGAAGTCCGGGCGGCGAACTCCGCAGAAGGAGCTCTCACACTTCACGTACTCCTCCTGTAAAAGAAAGAGACCATGAGTACATGGAAGGCATATATTATGGCTTACATTACTCATAAGATTAAGATTAACTTTTATCTATAAGGTTGGTTTCATTAAAAGCTCAGGATAGGTGAGCTAGAAAGGAAGTAGGAAGACACATACTTGTGAGTCCCGTCCAGCCGGTTACCGCGACTTTTTCTGCAGTCAATTCCTTAGGACCTGAAGGTTCTGAAGGAGGAAAGAGTATCCCTATGGATGAGCCAAGCTTAGGCTTACTTATTAAGGAATTGTCTGCAGGATGGAGAGGATCTGAAATCGTTCAGAACCTATGGAGAGAGGGGGAAAATAGGATAAACCCCCTCTATAATTGGATAGGTCCCAGTAAGAGACTGCACTGAGAAGCACAGAGTATGCTGGAAATGTTTGTACTGTACACCCGTACAGCATAGCCACTGTTTATGAGGTATAATATACCAAATAACAAGTGGTCAGGCTATCCGGCTGTATCAGAGTGACTGCCGGCGCGGGGCCGGCGGCCAGAGAAGGGGTGCTTGTCCATTGAAGTCGCCGGTAAGCCGGCGGCCGATCCGGCGGGGTGGATCCGTCTATGGCCACATACTGAGTAGCAGAGAGATAGGAGACACAGGAGAAGGCGGTTGCCGGCACAGCGGCGGACCGCCGGCAGGACGGCAGTCGGCATTGGTAAACCTTAGCTGATCTCACAAGATGATGGAGGGTTACCCAGAATGGCAGCGGTTGGCGTCGGCAAGGGGCGGCGGCACCCAGCAGCCGGCAGGCTGTTGCCATAGGTGAACCCAGGGCAGTAACATCTTGTGAGGTTGAGGTCATATGAGGTGTCGGCGGCTAGCGCCGGCAGGCGGAGGCGGCAGTGGACCGGCACCATGATAGGATAGAGAAAGGAAAGGGAGGGAAGGTAAGGAAGGGCAATATACGATGCCCGACCGACTTCCCTCCAGAAGGAGTGCACTCATGATAGGAGGGATACGCCTATCATCCGGCGGCAGGGGGCTGGCAGCCGGCCGTATGCCTGTGGTAATCCAAGGGAGTATCAGAGAACACTCAAGGAGGGGCGCTCTTCCGCCGGCAGCCGGCACCACCCCATAGTTGAACTATGTAGGGGAAGTGTAGCAGAGCGGCCAGCCGGTCCAAAGAGCACGGCTTATCCTACAACACTCCCATGGGGAGAGTTGTAGGACAGCGGACAAGGGTGTGAAGGCGAGCCAACACAAAGGGATAGAGTGGGGAAGAGGAGGGGGGTTGGGGTTATGTCTTTAGTGGGAGTAGGAAGGGATGCGACCCTAAAACTCCAAAGGGGAGGAGGACTCTGTTAGGTGCTAGTCTGCCCAGGCAGGAGAGAATCGCTCTCCAACCCTAGGGGAGGTTAGCTTAGAGTAGGTACAGTACTGGTGTACTGTCCTAAACTATAATAAAACAGAATCCCCTAAGGCCTAACCTAAGCCAAGAGAGACTCTCCTAGATTAGGGAGGGCTGGGAAGACATATCAGTAGGCTACCGGGAGGAAAGGACGTGTCCCAATCAAGGGCAGCCTAGGGGGAAGGGCAGGGCCCCTCCACCTTCAATCTCAGTCGATACCTTAAGGGGAATGCGTTCCCTAAGGGCGGACTGGGATGAACGAAAGTTACTCTGGGGTCTGACCGAGGTCCCTCCATACACTATGGAAGGGAAGAGGGGCAGACTTAGTCTAACCTATCGAGGGATAAGGGGCTAGAATAAGCAAAGCTACCCAGAGGGAGGTTACCCGTAGGTCACAGGGGATATAAGGAAGCATACAAGGGCCCCAACGTTGGGTTAGGGGAGTGTACATGGGTGGACAAAGCACAGTCCCTTGTATGGTCCCTAGAAGGCGAAAGCAACGTGCAACACTGAGACTGTATGTTTAAAATGCCTATATACTCATTGATTTAACACTAGGAACACTTATTATATCATGCTAAGTAAATATGAGCACTCGGCTATCAAGTCTAGGGGCTAGGCTAGCGATCTAGCATGGGGTCAGGCAAACACTGGTTGCCTAAAACGAATACTAATGCATAATACAACTAATTCCTAGAAATGAAGACTAAATAACTAATGATTTTAATTAGTTATAAGACCAGAAGGGCTGTTCTGGCTAACTAAATAAAGCATGCGAGGCGAACAGCGGCGTCGTAAAATGGGGCCTCCGGTCAAGGCACAGCTCTGCCACAAAACACAAGATTTAAGGATAAAAAATCGTTACTTTACGGCCAGAGCTTATTTAAACAATACAAGAACCTGGTACTCAACTTTCCAGAAGAAGGCGAGGCTGCAGGCTGCGACATAGCTAAGGATGTAAAGGATAATCCAAGATAACTCTGAAAAACCAACTGCGGTAGGAAGCTACAAGGATTAGAATGAGGACGGTCGTGACGTCACACAATATGGCCGCACTTTGTTTACATGCTAGTACCGGAGCAATAGCGAAAGAGGATAACTTTGGAACGGCACCTCAGCTATCTCGCCACCTTTCCCTCTAGAAGCGTTAACGCTATGTGGGGTGCAGATTGCCACGTGGCGTGTCTATGCATGCATCCCCTGCTGATATATGATATCCCAGAGGGACACC
>NC_090746.1:66822044-66839544 GCF_036898095.1 Palaemon carinicauda | reverse complement strand
GGTTAGCCACTGGATGTGTTCTGTATGTAGAGGTCTCCCCCTCTTTGGGTGTCCCCTAGCCCTCCCTTGGGCTACCCTAGCTCCCGGTCCTCTGAGACCCCTGCTTCTGGGGGATAGAGCCAGCCTCTATCATGGGTACACCCCCTCAGGGAGGGATGTCTGGGAGTCCATGACTGGACTTCTTACATCCCTCCCCCTGTCTCTCTCACTATCCGGGTGCCGGTCCCTTGCCGCCTCCACTGTCGGCGATACCCGCCTCCTACCTTGGTGACTCTCCCCTTACCCTCTTGCCGCCAGCCCCCCGCGTGCCGGGGGACTGCCGACCGCCGCCGGCTTCCTGCCGATGGCTCTCCTCCTTCCTCCTAGCTTCGCCGTCCGCCTGCCGGTCGGCCACCGGAGTGCCGGCATCCATTGCCGGCAACCTGGTTCCGCTATAACCATCCTTGTCCCAGTCACCAATCCGGCATCCTCCGACTGCCGGAGCCGCCGCTCCTCTGCCGGCGTGCCGCCGTTGTGCCGGCGGCCGCCACCCTGGTATTACTCTTGACTTATATATTGTCTGTTCTAATGCCAGAAACTCTGCTGGAGCGGCCTCCGGCGTGCCGGAGGTCTGCCGGAACCCCCCGGAGGCGTCAAGACTACTTGCACCCCCTTCTACTAGCTATCATATGAATACTGATAGCCCTACACTGCAAACAGATGGCCTGTTTACGCTATTAGATCAGTGCCTTGGTACTGTTCTATTAGTAATCATGCTGTCTCTTTGCATTCTTCAAAATTCCAGCATGCTGCGTGTATCTTAGCGCGGCTGGTTGCCGGAAGCAGTTACCCTAAGGGATCTGTTAGCCCCCTAATTTGGGACTGAGTAGCCTCGGTCCCAAACTTATCCTTGGCATTTTCCATGGAATTCCATTGCCCTATGGACTTCTAGGAAATACTATCCTGTGCCTTCGGCCATCTCGGATTATCCAAGGATAAAGCTTGCGGTAGCCAGCCGGGCGGGATGCATGGAGTATGTTTTCTTTACTACTTCAATCTCTATGCATCACACCCTTCATTAAGTTAAAATTATTGATTAATATTAACTTAGATTAAGAGCCATTCTTATGACTCCCCCCATACTCATTTTCTCTTTCTTCCACAGGAGGAGCAGATGAAGTGTGACTTCGACTTCTGCGCTGTGAAACGCCCGCACTTCTACGGGCATACGGCTTGCAGGACTCACGCCCCTTGTGCTAACAAGAAAGGGGATTTGAAATTCTGGGACCCGCTGAACTGTACGGTCTGCCAGGCTCACATAGCTGATGACTTCCATAACTCTCCCTCAGCGGAGATCAGGGACATTGCTCGAGAGAAGCTACGCAAATGGGTGCGTGGCTTCCAGAAGAATGCCACCGGACCGTACCTGGCCACTGAAGAATTGAGGTCACTTCTGTTCCCAAAGGCCTCCCCTGATTCTGTGGTGCCCAAGGATTTGATCCCCATTGTCCAAATTACGGTGGAACCTGATGTAGTCATGGCCCAGTCCATGCACGATTGCCGCCTAGATTCCGATGATGACGAACACATGTCGGATGTCTCGGAGGGTACGGAGAAGACCCTCATGGCTCAAGGAGCTGAAGATGACGAAGACCAGGTGGAATACGCCGAGTCGGAGCAAGAGGTCGCTCCTCCTTCCATCTCCGCCCCTACTCCTACACCGACGGAAGTGTCCATCCCTTCTACCTCCACGACCCCGGAACCCTAATCTTCCACTCAGGAAATGATCCGATTTGATTAGAGCCGTCATGGACGACAGGTTAAAGGAGAATCAGGAGTTCATCAGGTCCATGATGGGAGCCAAAGAACCGAAGAAGATCTCGGTTAAGGATCTCCCCGCTTGCTCACATGCCAACCCATGGAGGTATGCTGAGCATATGGTTATCGCGACCGGCAGGATCTTCGTCAGCGACAAGATCGGCACGGTCCCCCTGGAAGACGTGGAGTTCTTCCCAAACTTCGAGGCCTACCCGGACTGTTACGTCCGACTTCGCTCCGAACCTGCCTCTAAAGAAGAGACCGAACCGAAAGAAGAGATAGTGTTCGATCTCGCGAAGGCCCAGGCTATGCTAGCCAACACGTTCAAGAGTAGGGGTTTTACCTGCTCTAAGCTTCCGGCCCTGAGCAAGAAGCACCCTACCTACGTCGCACCTGAAAATGCGGTACTTCCATTCATGGAAAAGGCCTTCGCTGCGTGCCTTAAAGCTGTGGAGGAAGGGAAAGCCTGCCCTGCACTGGAGGAGTGCAGACCCTTCTCCATAGTTACTCCCCCTGACGCTCGACACTGGAAGGACATCCAGCATACTTTCGTCGTGGGAAAGCTAGATCCTGACGTCGCCGGACGTCAGTTTAATGAAGACCTCCCGAAACTTAACGATCACCTCCTTCGTCGGGAACAAGATACAAAGGAGAGGCTCGCAGCATCTATGTCCCACCAGGTCCAACTTGACATTATGGCCTGTGACACCAGAGTACCAGACCACTACATGGTACTTGCCAAATCCCACATGGCAACCCTGGTGAAGGACATGTTCCACTTCATGAAGGCTCGGAGAGCCTGTCGTGAATTCGTGTTCGCAGGTGCCACTGTGAAACACGAACCCCGGAGGCTGATTTCCTCCAACATCTGGGGCAAACACCTCTTTCCTTCTGACCTTGTGAAGGAGATCACCGACAAAGCCGCCACGGAGAATAGGAACCTTCTCCACAAGTGGGGCATGTCAAAGAAGAGGAAACCCTCTCAGGACGACGGACCTCAACCTAAGAGGAAATCTTCGAAACAAAAACCCCAGCAACGTCAACCAAGACGTCAGTTTCCGGGACCCGCTACCTCCCAAGTGGCAGCTCAGCCACAACAGACCTTTCAGCTGGTCACCCAACCGGTGTTGTCACAGTCACCGGTCTTCACCCCTGCTTTCGAGCAACAGACGACTACCTTTCGTCCCAAAGGTAGAGGCTCAAACAGAGGTGCAGGCAGAGACGCGTCTCGCCGTCCCTCCAGAGGCAGAGGAGGAAAGGGAGCTAGCGGCCGAGGCAGCAAGCCCTCGGGACACCAGAAGCAATGAAGTGCTTCCGGTGGGAGGAAGACTCCGCCAATTCCAGGATCGTTGGACCTTCGATCCCTGGGCACACAGCATCGTCAAGAAGGGTCTAGGCTGGAGTTGGACTCAACCACCCCCAACATTCCAGCAGTTCTTCCAACAATCAACCCCCCTTCTGGAAGAATATGTCCTAGATCTCTTGAACAAGAAGGTGATAAGGAAGGTAAAGTCCACCAGGTTCCAAGGAAGACTGTTTTGTGTCCCCAAGAAAGACTCCGACAAACTCAGAGTCATTCTGGACTTATCCCCCCTCAACAAGTTCATAGCGAACGACAAGTTCAAGATGCTGACTCTTCAACAAATAAGGACCCTTCTGCCTCGAGGTTCCTACACGGTCTCCATAGACCTGGCGGATGCCTACTGGCACGTTCCAATGAACCATCACGCTTCCTCCTACCTAGGATTTCAACTCCAAAGGAAAAGCTACGCCTTCAGGGCCATGCCCTTCGGCCTCAATGTGGCCCCTCGGATCTTCACAAAGCTGGCGGACGCCATAGTACAACAGCTCCGCCTCCGAAACGTCCAGGTGATGGCCTACCTCGACGACTGGCTAGTTTGGGCTCCATCGCCCGAGGATTGTGTAAAATCCTGCAACAAAGTCACCCAGTACCTAGAACACCTGGGATTCAAGATAAACGAGAAGAAATCTCGCCTCTCTCCAGCTCAGAAGTTCCAGTGGTTAGGAATCCAATGGAACCTTCAGTCACACCGCCTTTCCATCCCCCAGAAGAAAAGGAAGGAAATAGCAGGGTCTGTCAAGCGACTACTGAAATCCAAATGGATTTCAAGACGCCAGCAGGAACGAGTTCTAGGCTCTCTACAGTTCGCCTCAGTAACAAACCCAGTGCTTCGTGCACAGCTAAAGGATGCCGCGGGAGTCTGGAGACGTTCTGCATCCATCGCTCGAAGAGACCTCAAGAGACGGCTCCCAAACAGACTTCGACTTCTCCTCAAGCCGTGGTCGGAAGCAAAGGCCCTGAAAAGGTCCATCCCTCTTCAACACCCACCTCCATCACTCAACATCCACACGGACGCTTCGCTGGAGGGTTGGGGAGGTCACTCCCACCAAAAACAGGCTCAAGGCACCTGGTCTCCCCTGTTCAAGACGTTCCACATCAACATCTTGGAGGCCATGGCGGTCCTTCTAACTCTGAAGAAACTATCCCCGCCTCCCTCGATCCACATTCGTCTAACCCTAGACAACTCGGTGGTAGTTCGATGTCTCAATCGCCAAGGCTCAAGATCGCCCCAGATAAATCAGGTGCTTCTCCCAATCTTCCGTCTGGCAGAGAAGAAGAAGTGGCACCTGTCTGCAGTTCACCTACAAGGATTCCGCAACGTGACAGCGGATGCTCTATCTCGAACAAACCCGATAGAGTCGGAATGGTCTCTAGACGCAAGATCATTCTCCTTCATCTCTCACCAAGTCCCAGAACTTCAGATAGATCTCTTCGCAACGAACGACAACAATCAACTTCCTCGGTATGTGGCCCCGTACGAGGACCCCAAGGCAGAAGCAGTGGATGCCATGTCACTGGACTGGAACAGATGGTCCAAGATCTACCTGTTCCCTCCCACCAACCTTCTGCTGAAAGTCCTCTCCAAACTGAGAACCTTCAAAGGGACAGCGGCCCTAGTGGCTCCCAAGTGGCCCCGGAGCAACTGGTACCCCCTGGTCCTGGAGCTGCAGCCCAAGCTGATCCCTCTCCCGGGCCCAGTTCTCTCCCAACAAGTACAGAAGTCGACTGTCTTCGCTTCATCATCGAAAATCAAGGACCTTCATCTCATGATTTTCTCTCCCTAGCCGCAAAGAAGAGGTTTGGGATCTCGAAGAAAAGTCTAGACTTCCTAGAGGAATACAAGACCGAATCCACAAGACGGCAATACGAATCATCCTGGAGAAAATGGGTCTCTTTCGTCAAGACAAAAAATCCTAAAGAAATCACAATTGATTTCTGCATGTCCTTCTTCATTCACCTTCATGGACAAGGATTAGCAGCCAATACGATTTCAACCTGCAAATCGGCCTTGACCAGACCAATTCTGTATGCCTTCCAAATTGATCTGTCCAGCGACATCTTCAATAAACTACCGAAAGCATGTGCTCGTCTACGCCCAGCACCCCCACCGAAACCGATCTCCTGGTCATTAGACAAGGTGCTCCATTTCGCCTCCAACTTGGATAATGATTCATGCCCTCTCAAGGATCTGACTCAGAAAGTTATATTTCTCTTTGCTCTTGCTTCGGGAGCCCGAGTCAGCGAAATAGTGGCATTATCAAGAGAAGAGGGTCACATCCTGTTTACTGATACAGGAGACATTACCCTCTCCCCTGATCCGACGTTTCTCGCCAAAAATGAATTACCCACCAAAAGATGGGGCCCCTGGAGAATATGTCCCCTGAAGGAAGATGTCTCTTTATGCCCAGTAGAGAGCCTCAAGGTCTATCTTCGCAGAACTTCGCACTTTGGTGGAGGCCAACTCTTCAAAGGAGAAACATCGGGCAGCGACCTGTCACTGAAACAATTAAGAGCGAAAATCACCTACTTCATTCGCAGAGCGGATCCTGACAGTACACCCGCCGGTCATGATCCTAGGAAAGTTGCATCATCTCTGAATTTCTTTCAGAGTATGGACTTCGAAAGCCTTAAAAGCTTCACAGGCTGGAAGTCCTCGCGCGTTTTCTTTAAACATTATGCGAAACAAGTGCACGAAGTCAAACATTTTGTGGTAGCCGCAGGTAGTGTTATGAAACCTGCACCTAACTCTGCATAGAACAGTGAGTTACTTGGGACTCTAACTCTTCGGGTGCCTATGTTGACCCTCGAGCGATACATAGTGATGTCGAAAACACTTAGTGCTTTTATAACTGTTCTTATCCCAGGTGAAATGTCATAGTGTCACACAAGTGCCGCATGCCCTGAACATGATGTGTTTTAATCAAAGACTAACGTTCCTCGAGAACGAGTGCCTACTAATAAATTTGAAATTCCTTTTCAGATTCAAGAGCAAGTCTTTATTACTATGTACATTATAATTACTGTAAATGAACTTTACTTATTGCTGCAATTCATTTAATTTCTGCATTTGTGAAATAAAATTTCTATTTTATTACCTGTGCGTCTCAATCAGCTCCTACTTACTATGAAATACATGCCTGTCATAGTTTTATTATCCCCTTTTCCTTATGGTTTATGGAGAAATTAAGATACTGACTCTTAATTTATATTCACTCTGATTATGTAATGTTCCAATACGAATACTTACTCTTCATACCCTGGAGATGGAACTAACCTTCTCAGCACACAGTGTCCAACCACCACTGGTCTGCTTTTTCAGAATGTTCCTATACGAATGCCAAACATTCAGCTTCGTCTCCAAGTTCTTCAAGTTCTTCTATCAGGGTGAATAGCCCTTCAATACCACTTTGACGTCGGCATGGCCCGTGGGAACTTCACTGCCAAGGGGGGCAGGAAGATTCTTCCCTACGGTTCTTTACTAAGATTACTATGCTATTTTGTCAATGCCCTTGGCACTTACTAATAGGGGAAAAATCTACCACGATACATTGATTCTCTGGTATGCTTCCATCAGGACGCCATGGCTTGAGCCCAAAAAACGGATTTTGAGCGAAGCGAAAAATCTATTTTTGGGTGAGATAGCCATGGCGTCCTGATGGACCCTCCCTGCTACTTCGTCCAGTTTTTAGGTCCCACCCTGCTCTGCTGTATCATGGTGATAGGCAAGCAACTGGCTTCAGGATGAAGACGGTCGTGACGTCATTTAAGCAATGGCGCCCGTTTGTTTACGTCTCGAGTACCAGAAGTAGCCACGAATGAGATTAGCTATGGAACGGCTCCCAGCTATTCTCAGCCCTTACACACCGAAGCATTAACTCTGTTCGGGGTGTAGATAGCTATGTGGCGCGTTAATACATGCGTCCCCTGTTGATATACGATGTCTTAAAAGGGAAACCTTTAGGATACTCGCTCCAGAAGTTAGAATTCTGTGATAACCTGTGGTTAAATTCTCTGGGAATATCTTAGTAGTTATTTACCCAAGGAAGCTACCAAAAAGGAACCTTCCATCAGGACGCCATGGCTATCTCACCCAAAAATAGATTTTTCGCTTCGCTCAAAATCCGTTTTTTGGGCTCAAGCCATGACGTCCTGATGGAAGGTTCCTTCAGTAGCTTCCTAAGGGTATATTTGACTACAGCAGATATTCCCAGAGAATTAAACTAAAGGTTCCACAGAATTCTAACTTCTGGCGCGAGTACCCATAAGGTTTCCCTTTAGGATATCGTATAATAACAGGGGAGGTATGCTTGACACGCCACATAGCTATCTGCACCCCATATAGCGTTTACGCTTCAAGGGGGAATGTGGCAAGTATGGGAGGAGCCGTTACTAAACTCTCATCCTTCGTTACTGTTACGGTACTCGGCGATGTCAACATCCGGCCGCCATCTTGATTGACGTTACCGATGCGCGCCATTTCCCCATTCCTTCTTACGTTGGGTCTCTGACTAGGTGTTTTTCCCAGTGTTCGCTAAGTATTTTCGCAATGTCGCAATCTTCAGCCTCGCCTTCTTCTGGTAAGTTGAGCACCATATTCTTGTATTGTATAAATAAGCTCCAGCCGTAAAGTTATGTCTTTTTATCTTAAAATCCTGTGTTTTATGGCGGAGCTGTGCCCCGACCGGAGGTGTCATGATGCCTACGCTGTTGTTTGCCACGCATGTTTTATTTAGTTAGCCAGAACAACCTTCCCGGTCTTATAACTAATAATCAACATTAGTTATTTAGTCTTCATTGCTAGGAATTAGTTATATTATGCCGACAGTATTCATTTTCGGCGAATGCAGGTAGCCGAATTAGTTGGCTAGATTGCTAGCCTAGCCCCTAGGCTCGATAGCCTAGGCATCCTTGTTTACTTTTTTGCATGATGTAATAAGTGTTCCTAGTGTTAAATTATAAAATGAAGATATAGGCATTTATACATATAAGATTCAGTGATTGCACATTTGTTTTTTCACATTCTAGGAAGTATACAAGGGGTTTCGATGATCTTGATAATAGTCTCCCTTGTCCCTAACCTAATGCTAGGGCTCTTGTATACTTTCTTACCTCCCCAGGTACCTTATCTAAGGTAATCTCCTCCCTCTGTGGTAGCCTAGGCTGCTTCCTAGCCCTCCTTATCTTGAATCGCATTCGGGTAAGGTTAGGCTAGGATTCTCCTTCCCCACTCCTTGCCATAGTACATGCGCTTTGAGTTTGGGACGGAACCTCAGAGTACCTATCCTATGCCCCCAGCTCCCCATTAGGAGAATGGACTCTCCTTCTGGGCCCTGCTGATGGGTGAAGACGGAAGGGCTCTGCCCTTCCCCCTAGTCCACACTTGGTTGGGTTAAGACCCTTCCTCCCTGTGGCCTAGCGATTTGTCCTACCCCTGTCTTTCCTCGTTTGGGGAACTAGCTCCCCTACCCTAGGTTAGGCAGTCCAAAGGGATTCTGCTTCTTTATAGTTTAGGACAGGACATTAGTGCTGTACCTTCTCTGTGCTAACCTACCCTAGGCTGGAGAATGGATTCTTCCTCCCTAGATAGGCTAGCCCTGAACAGAATCCCCACCCCTGGGAGTGCCGGTGGGAGCTACGTCTCTCCCCTACACTCCCCCTCAGGACCCTTACCCCTCCCCCCATCTACCACTTTGTGTTGGCTGAGCCATCACACCCCTGTCCGCCGTCCTACATCTCCACCGCATGCCGGTGGGTTGTGGGTTCGGCCTGGTTCTTTCGTTGGTTAGTCCGATCTGCTACGCTTCCCGCATATAGTCGAACTATGGGATAGCATACAACAGGTTGGTCTGCCGGCGGAAGACCTCACTATCTTTGAGTGTTCTTCGGTCCTCCCTTGGGCCGCCACCTACAACTGTAGCTGACTGCCGGCTCTGTTGCAACTGGATGAAAGGTTGCTACCCTCTCCCTTTCATTTGAACACTCCTTCCAGAGGAAGAAGGGGTACGGGTGATGAGTACTACCCTTCCCTCTCTCTCCTCCTATTCTATCTCTCTCTCTCTCAGTGCCGGTCCACTGCCGCCTCCACCCTGCTGGCGTCAGCCGTCAGGGCCTTCGGTATCCTCACTGTCTCATTGAATGATGTCAGTGTTGGTATACCTTCACCGGCCACCTGCCGGCTGCCGGGGGCCGCCGACTTGCCGGCGATCTGCCATCATATAAGGTGTCGCCTTCCTTCTACCACATAGACTGATGGCTTGGAAAGGTCTCCCCTTGATGAAGATTTTCCGGCGCCCGGCGCGCTTCCGGCATGCCGTCACTGCCGGCGCCTTCTAAGTTACCTATACTGTACAGTGGACAGTCACTCCTTCCCCCTGCCGGCCCAGTGCCGGCGGTGCGGTGATTATTGTACAGCTATAGATGATAGCCAGTACATCTATGGTATATCATATACCCTAGACTGAAAACTATTATGAATAGATGTGCAGTAAAAATTTTCCAGCATACTCTGTGCATCCAGGCGCAGTCTTTTGCCGGGACCTATCCTGATTAGGGGGGGATTAGAACATCCTTCCCCCTTTTCTTCTATACTGAATGATTTCAGTTCTCCCTCTCACTGTATCTAATTCCTTGGAGGAAGCCTAAGCTTGGCTCATCTAATATGGATGTTCTTCCTCCTTCCAGGACTCATGACGGGCTCCTTGAATTAGTTATGGTGTGGGGTCAAGGCAATTGGCTGGGCGGGATGCACAAGTATGTGTCTTTCCTGCCTCCTTTCTAGCTTATCTATCCTAAGCTTATACATAAAAGGAATCTTATGTGATAAGTTTAATAACTTAATACTAATCTAAGATTATTGTAAGTCATACTGTCATTGACTTCCAAAGACTCATTTGTCTCTTTCTTTTACACGAAGAGTACCTACGGTGTGAGAGTGCCTTCTGTAGCGTTCGTCGCCCCGACTTTTACGGCCGCCTGGCGTGCCGAACCCACGCCGGCTGTTCAATCTCGAAAGGAAATCTTTGCTATTGGGACCCGCAGGTCTGCCCTGTGTGCAAGAACCTGCTCGATGAAGCGTTCGATAACCCTCCGTCAGCGGAGGCCAGGGACATCGCCCGAGAGAAACTGCGCAAGTGGGTGCGTGGTTTCCAAAAGAACGCCACGGGGCCTTATCTCCCAAGCAAACGGATGAGAGGCTTGCTCTTTCCCAAGGCTTCTGCGGATGCCATCATTCCCAAGGATGAGATCCCCTGCGTCCAACTGACGGTTGAACCTGACGTTTCGGATGCTCTCCAAGACTGTCATATAGACGAAGTGGAGAAGATGTCGGATGTGTCGGATAATACCAAAAGGACCCTGATGGCTGAGGGTCAAGAAGAGGAAGATCAAGTGGAGACTCCTGACTGCGAGGGCGAGATCGCCCGCGCACCTTCTCTCTCTTCCTTTGTAATTTCGGAACCAGTCCCCTCTACATCTGCCACTCCAGTACCTGCAGTGATGGGCACCCAGGATACCCTCCAAGCATTGATGGCACTCCTGGATGAGAAGTTCTGCCAGGGGCATGCGGACCTCAAGAGGGAAATTATGTGCATGTCAAAACAGATGCCAAAGAAGATCAGCGTCAAGGATCTTTCTGCCTGCTCGGTGATAAACCCTTGGTGGCATGCTGAACACATGCCCATTACAAGTGGACGCATCGTCATCAACCCCAAGCTAGGCGCTGTCCCTCTTGAAGAGGTGGAGTTCTGGCCTAACTTTGAAGCTTATCCGGACTGTTACGTCCATCTCAAATCTGAACCAGTCTCCAAGGAGGAGACCGAGCCTAAGGAGGTCATAGTGTTTGACCATACTAAGGCTCAAGCTCTTCTGGCCGACTGCCTCAAGAGCAGGGGCTACACCAATTCCAAGGTGCGACCCTGAGCAAGAAGCACCTGTCCTTTCTTGCTCCTCCCACCATGGTCTTTACTTTCCCCGAAAAGGCCTTGCTGGCAGTGTTGAAGGCGGTGGAGGAAGGAAAACCCTGCTCTACATTGGAGGAATGTAGGCCTCTTTCCCTCGCCCTCCCTTCCGATGACAAAAACTGGAAAGATATCCAGTTAACTTTCGTGGTTGGAAAGTTGGAGGCTGACGTTGCAGGACGCCAGTTTAACGAAAACCTCCCCAAGCTCACCGAGTACCTTCTCCGTCGGGAGCAAGACACAAAAGAGAGGCTGGCTGCCTCTCTGTCTCTTCAAGTACAACTTGAGACTATGGCCGGGTACATTCGGGTCCCAGGCTTCTACATGGTTCTTACGAAGACCCACCTTGCCACCTTGCTGAAGGATTTGTATAGCTTCATCAAGGCCGTAGAGCCTGTAGAGAATTCGTGTTTGCGGATGCCACCGTCAAACACGAACCCCGGAAACTGATTTCTTCCAACATCTGGGACAAATATCTCTTTCCTGTTGACCTCGTGAAAGAGATTGTGGACAGAGCCGCCACTGAGAACCGGAACCTTCTCAATAAGTGGGGCATGTCCCGAAAGAGGAAATCTTCTCAGGATAATGGCCCCCAACCTAAGAAGAAGTCCAATAATCCCCGACCCCAACAGCGTCAGGCTAAACGCCAGTTTCCGGCACCCGCTACTCCCCAGTTGGTGACTCAGCCACAGCAGACCTTTCAGTTGGTCCCTCAGCCAGTGGTGGCTCAGTCACCAGTTTTCACACCAGCCTATGAAAGGCAATCCACTACCTTTCGCCCCAAAGGTAGAGGTTCCGGCAAAGACTCCTCTCGACGTCCATCTAGAGGGAGAGGAGGAAGGGGAGCAGGCGGCCGAGGTGGTAAATCCTTGGGAAACCAGAAGCAATGAAGTGCTTCCAGTGGGAGGAAGACTCCGCCACTTCCAGGATCGCTGGACCTTCGATCCTTGGGCCCACAGCATCATCAAGAAGGGACTAGGGTGGAGCTGGGTAACACCACCTCCAACCTTCCACCAATTCTTCCAACACTCCACCCCTATCCTGGAAGAATATGTCCTAGAACTCTTGAACAAGAAGGTGATCAAGAGGGTAAAGTCCACCAGGTTCCAGGGAAGACTATTCTGTGTTCCCAAGAAAGACAGACAAACTCAGAGTCATTCTCGACAACAAATTCAAGATGCTTACTCTTCAACATATAAGAGCCCTACTACCTCACAAGGCTTACACGGTCTCGATAGACCTGGCGAACGCCTACTGGCATATTCCAATGAATCACCAGGCTTCCTCCTACCTAGGATTCAAGCTTCAACGAAGGCAGTACACCTTCAGGGCCATGCCCTTCGGACTCAACGTAGCTCCAAGAATCTTCACGAAGCTCGCAGACACGATCGTCCAACAGCTACGCCTTCAAGGCGTCCAGGTGATGGCTTACCTAGACGATTGACTGGTTTGGGCGGCATCCTCAGAAGAATGCTCGCGTGCTTGCAGAAAGGTGACCCAGTTCCTGGAACATCTGGGTTTCAAAATCAATGCCAAAAAGTCTCGACTGTCTCCAGCTCAGAAGTTTCAATGGCTGGGAATCCATTGGAACCTTCAGTCACACCGTCTTTCCATCCCTCTGAAGAAAAGGAAGGAAATAGCGGGATCTGTCAAGAGACTCCTAAAATCCAAACGGATTTCAAGGCCCCAACAGGAACGAGTGCTCGGCTCCCTCCAGTTCGCCTCAGTGACAGACCCAGTGCTACGAGCACAGCTAAAAGATGCATCGGGAGTCTGGAGAAGAAACGCATCCATTGCTCAAAGAGATCTCAAGAGACCTCTACCAACCAGGCTTCGCTCACTCCTCAAGCCATGGTCGGAGGCAAAGATTCTGAAAAGATCAGTTCCTCTTCTTCCACCACCTCCGTAGGTCACCATCCACACGGATGCCTCGCTAGAAGGATAGGGGGGTCACTCCCATCAGCGACAAGTTCAAGGAACATGGTCTCCCCTATTCAAGACGTTTCACATCAACATCTTGGAGGCCATGGCAGTTCTTACTCTGACGAAACTGTCCCCTCGTCCTTCGATCTACATCCATCTAACTCTGGACAGCGCCGTTGTGGTCAGATGTCTCAACCGTCAGGGCTCAAGATCGCCCCAACTCAACCAAGTGCTATTGCCCATCTTCCGCCTAGCGGACAAGAAGAGATGGCACCTCTCAGCAGTTCACCTACAAGGATTCCGCAATGTGACGGCTGACGCTCTATCGAGGACAAGCCCCATAGTGTCGGAGTGGTCCCTAGACGCAAGATCATTCTCCTTCATCTCCCGTCAAGTCCCGGAACTGCAGATCGACCTCTTCGCGACGAGCGACAACAATCAACTTCCTCTTTACGTGGCCCCATACGAGGACCCCAGAGCGGAAGCGGTGGACGCCATGTCCCTGGACTGGAACAGATGGTCCAAAGTTTACCTGTTCCCTCCACCCAACCTTCTGCTGAAAGTCCTCACCAAGCTGAGAACCTTCAAGGGAACAGCAGCCCTAGTGGCACCCAAGTGGCCCCGGAGCAACTGGTTCCCTCTAGTCCTGGAGCTACAGCCCAAGCTGATCCCTCTGCCGGACCCAGTTCTCTCCCAGCAGGTTTAGACTTCCTAGAGGAATACAAAACAAAGTCTACCAGAAGGCAATATGAGTCATCCTGGAAGAAGTGGGTGTCTTTCGTCAAGGCAAAAAATCCTACGGAAATCTCCATAGATTTTTTTCTGTCCTTCATTCACCTTCATGGACAAGGCTTAGCAGCCAACACGATTTCCACTTGCAAATCAGCCTTGACAAGACCATTACTTTACGCCTTCTAGATAGACTTGTCCAACGACATCTTTAACAAGCTTCCAAAGGCATGTGCTAGACTCCGTCTTGCACCTCCACCGAGACCTATCTCCTGGTCTCTTGATAAGGTGCTCCATTTTGCCTCTAGTCTGGACAATGAGTCTTGCCCTCTGAAAGACTTGACTCAAAGAGTGATTTTCCTTTTTGCTCTCACCTCAGGAGCCCGAGTCAGTGAAATAGTGGCTTTATCTAGAGAAGAGGGCCAGATACAGTTTGCCGAAACAGGGGAACTTACCCTCTTTCCTGACCCAAAGTTTCTCGCTAAGAACGAACTCCCCACTAAGAGGTGGGGTCCCTGGAGAATCTGCCCTCTGAAGGAAGATGTTTCTCTATGCCCAGTGGAGAGTCTAAAGGTCTATCTTCGAAGAACTTCAAACTTTGGTGGAGGACAGCTCTTTAAAGGAGAAACATCGGGATCTGATTTGTCACTCAAACAACTAAGGGCGAAGATTACCTACTTTATTCGCAGAGCGGATCCTGACAGTACATCCGCAGGTCATGATTCCAGGAAAGTTGCCTCTTCCCTAAATTTCTTTCAAGCAATGGATTTCGAAAGCCTTCGATCCTTCACAGGCTGGAAATCCTAAAGAGTGTTTTTCAAACACTATGCAAAGCAGGTGCACAAAGTGAAGAGATACTTGGTGGCAGCAGGTAGTGTGTTAAAGCCTGCTGCCTAGTGCTGCGCAGAACAGCGAGTTATTTCGGGACTCTAACTCAACGGGTGCCTGTGTTGACCCTAGTGCGAAACATAGTGATTTTAAGTGCCACCTAGTGACAGTACGGACTGTTCTTCTACATGGTGAAGTAACATAGACTTGAACACGTGTGCCACATGTTTATTTGGACATGAAGTGTAATTAAGACTTTAAAAAGACCTTATAGTTCCCTTGGAACTTACGTGTGTAATGGCAAGTTCTTCCTTTTCAGATTCCACACCCACGTCTTATGTAGTATTTAATCTATGTTTGTTAACTAAATTTTATTGAAATTTATTTATCTTATTTCATATTAACTCAAATATTTTATTGAATAAAATAGAAATTTCGCTACCATACACGTCTTATTTCGCCCTACTATATGAAATAAATTACTGTTAGAGAGTTTGAATACCCCTAATTTTGATCATGATTATAATCCATGTTATAATATTGCTCCTATCTGATGTATACAGTTCTCACCTAAGAAAAGTGAAGTATTTGTTCCAACACAAGTACTTAACTTTCCTGATCTGTCTGCGAGACCGGCAAGATCTGCGTCGACAGGCGAGTCTTATTCATCAGGTTACTTCAAGATGTTCCTTTCGTCCAAATAGTACTTCCCTGCCAGGGGGGCAGGAAGCCATGTCATAGTATATGCCATTGGTAGTGACATGTAACGAAGATGTCACGGTCTCTGAGGTCATCAGACCAAAGGAATATTGTTTAGAAGTTGAAGGCACTACTAAAATGGGAAAAATCCACGATACACTAATTCTCTGGTACACTTCCATCAGGACGTCATGGCTTGAGCCCTAAAATCGGATTTTGAGCCAAGCAAAAAATCTATTTTTGGGTGAGATAGCCATGACGTCCTGATGGACCTGCCCTGATTCTCTATTCTGGCCTGTCAGGCCCCTCCCTTTCTTATTGTATCATGGAGGCTGACAGAAACGCCGGAAGGAATGGGGAAATGGCGCGCATCAGTGACATCAATCTAGATGGCGGCCAGCTATGGCGGCCGGATGTTGACATCGCCGAGTACCGTAACAGTAACGAAGGAGGAGAGTTTAGTAACGGCTCCTCCCATACTTGCTACGCTCCCCCTTGAAGCGTAAACGCTATGTGGGGTGCAGATAGCTATGTGGCGTGTCAAGCATACGTCCCCTGTTATACGATATCCTAAAGGGAAACCTTATGAGTACTCGCGCCAGAAATTAGAATTCTGTGAAACCTTTAGTTTAATTCTCTGGGAATATCTACTGTAGTCAAATATACCCTTAGGAAGCTACTGAAGGAACCTTCCATCAGGACGTCATGGCTATCTTACCCAAAAATAAATTTTTCGCTTAGCTCAAAATCCATTTATTAGTGTACCAGTCAGGGTTAGCATTTGGATTTAATAAATACAGCAGGTCAGTTGCATACGCAATGCACTTTAATGAGTGAATGCATGCAGTCTCTCCCTGCCCTCAAGCGACCTACGGCTCGAAATAGGTCTCTGCTTTGATCTTCTGTGTACTGACGGGAAAAGTTACTCCTTGTCATTCGAACTACTGGTTTGGAATGTAGACAATGAAAAAGGTAGGTTCCTCACTAAACGACCTGGAACTAACATCATTAACATAGTCAACCAAACAGAAGTTTGTGATGCCAGCGTACATTTGATACATATTCAAAACACAGTATATACTAAATTAAGAATTATGTAATTGCTCAAAGTGCCCATAAAATATACAAGTCACAAATAGAAAGTCTTTACATTTCTCTCTGAACAGCATATGTGCAGGAATTCATGGAATGCAGAAAGAGAGAGAGAGATCTAACATTTACTTCTATCAATTTCGCAAGTCTCGTGCTTTATAAAAATCATTTGAATAAATATATAATTCATAAAAAAAAAATTTAGATCTCGCTTGTAACTAAACGTATTTATGACTTTAGTGTGTAAGTGTGTGTGTGTGTGTCGCCAGCTGGTGAGGAAGACAACTTATTCTTATATCAAATCACAATTGTTGGAAGGACCTTTGCAGTGACCTTTTCAATCACTAAAGGTCAAAAGGTAAGAGATTAACGTTGGGTTTATTTCATTACCATTTCTCATTAGTGACACCTTGGGTTTCCGTCATTATCATTTTTTATTATTTACACCTGCTTGTGTCATCGTCATTTGTCATTATTGACACGTTTGCGTCATTATCATTTATCATTTATGACACCTATTTGCATCATTATCATTTGTTATAAGTGACACTTTGGGTTTGTGTCATTATCATTTGTCATTATTGACACCTTGGGTTTGCATCATTATCCTTTGTCATTAGTGACACCTTGGGTTTGCATCATTTGCTATTTCTTTGTTGAACAACTCAAGTTGTGGAGTTCCATTTGGTACAATTTTTATATGCGGTGTACATTTAGTTTCTTTTTTATATATATGTTTACAAAGGAGTTCCATTGTGTAACTATGTTCCCTGTTTCGTCGTAATCTAAATTCTTGGTGTATTCCTTCAGTTTTATAAAGTTACTTCATCTGTAGTCCAGTTTTTTCATAATTATCCTTTCTTTTAGTTGAGGTATATTTACCTGAAACCTAACTATTCTGTGATCAATTTGCCACTATTTTTGCCTAGTTGAACACTGGATACTAAATTTTCTTCTGTTCTTATCATAATATCTGGTATGTTGTGTTCTTAAATACGAAAAGTTATTGGTAAACTTTCTATATATGGATCCTTATATTTATCTGCTTCCGAGTCTAAAAATGGGATATTTTCTTCCTTTTCAAAGTAAATTTTATGGATACCAAATAGAAGGA
>NC_090746.1:66809544-66819544 GCF_036898095.1 Palaemon carinicauda | reverse complement strand
AATCCTCAACAACTGATTAGAAAATGCGATGCCTGCCATGTTCCAACACACCTTACATGTGCTGAAATACAGCAAAAAAATAAAAAATAGAGACGTAAAGGTATTCTGCTCAACATGCTTAGTCTGGATAGAAAATATAATTAAGTCGAGATTAAATCAGCAAATAGTTGAAGATAAAGAAGAGGAAGAAGAAGAAGAAAAAAAAAGAAGAAGAAGAAAAAAAAAGAAGAAGAAGAAGAAAAGAAGAGAAAAATGAACAGGATATGTGTAAGGATACAGAGGAAATTATTGATATAACTTATGATGCCATCCAACAACATACTTACGAAGAAATAAATTATCAGATGGAAACAAATAATAGACCCAAGAGAGACTACCCGGACCTACATACTTTTAGGGAAGAGCAAGAACAAGAAAAAAAAAAGAAAAGAAAGATATAGTCTGCAATTTGCTGAAAAGAGGGAATTGCAGATTTGGCGAAAGATGCTACTATAAGCATCCAAAGATATGCCATAATTATGAAATATATGGTAAATGTGCGTATTTAGACGGATATGGAGATGAATGCAGAGATCTCCATCCAAACCATCTTAATGAGAGAATGGCTTGATGAAGTCATTGAGCTTCAGCACGGCATTTCACTCCCGTGCTGAAACTTGGTGACGGGTAAGAGGGCTCTCGAACTTGGGGAAATCACTCCCCCAGTTCGAATCTAAATTTCTCTTTCTTATCTTTTTCTTCCTCTTTATATTGCTTCAACCTTCTCCTAATATTATAAACTTTCTTTCATGATGCTGTCCCACCCCTATGAGTAAAATTTTCCATAAGTATATGTTTTTTTTTTTACATATATATGTATGTTTATCTTTTTTTTTCTCTCTTTATGGCATGGATGTTTCTACATCTGTTATTGCCACTTGGGCGGATGTTTCTACATCCGGTATTGCTGCCTGCTTTGATGAATGGGAAAGGGGTCACGGTTGGGAGGTGTTTGTGCTCAAAGCTATATGTGAGAGTATTGGATGATCTCAGCCATCCCGAAGATGGTTTGGACCTTTTTGGCGGAACTATTCTCAAGTGTTGGGTCTTCGGAATCCAGGGGGATCCAATGCTTGGGGTAGGACTCTCGGCTTTTGGCTGGAAGCCCGTCATTACAGATATGGGGAGGATGATTCCATAGTTTCTTGGTCTCAGGCCTAACAGACGGGTTCAGCTTACACCTGTGCCTCTATATCTGTTTTGATGCTATCCTTCGGGTAGGGTATGGAGTGGACCATCTGGGAAGTATACTCTCACTGTGCCGGTAGTGGAGAGTGCAAATTTCCTTCCCAACATATGAAGCCTTAATGTTCTCAAGCAGGTAAATCAAACTATTCCAAAAATCACTTTTCTCTTTTCTTTATTCTGATGGATTCTTGTGACAATGACCCCACCTCCCCTGGATATGCTGACTCGCCCCCGGCACTGTTGACGACCTCTGGCAATTCATTTAAAGAAAACTCCGTTGACGACGTAGGAACTAAAAAGGACTGTTCTTTAAACATTAGGAAAAAGGGTAATTTGGGCAACACAGGAAAATTGAATGTCCTGCATGTTACCCAAATCCCTTTAGAAGCTAATTATGATGTGCTACATAAAATATTTGAGTGTTACGGATCAATAAAAGAAATTAGAATGAAACTTCAAGATGATAATTGGGAATCTTGGTTATCATTTAATTGTCATGAGGAAGCATTTAATGCAAGCCGTAATATTGTTGATATTAAAGTAGATAATATGAGTGTTAAGGGTGCTCTGTGTGATGGGGCACCTAAAGATCTGGATGTCTACAGACCAGCAGACTGGGCTGATAAAGATATAGAGGCAGATATGCCATCCCAAAGAAAGCCAAAACCACCAATGTGGCTTCTTGCTCAATCTGTAGGAGGTACGGAAAATTATTTCAAGATCTGCAAATTTCTTCAGAGGAAGGTAGGTACGATCGCACCTGGAGATATATCTCGATTCGGGAAGAAAAGTTACTTGATAAAGGCCAAGTCATACACACAGTCTGTTATACTGTCCAATTTGAAGACAGTAAATTATGATATAAAACTGGACATCAAACCCCATCTAAACTTTAGCTATGGAAGGGGAGTGGTTTTTAATAGGGATCTGTATGAATTTACTGAAGAGGAGATATTGGCTATGTGTCCTCTATCAGTGTGGAAAGTACATAAAGTACATGGAACATCAATGATTGCTCTTACTTTCCAGGATGCGGATATACCTTTCCAAATAGACATAGAAAACGAAAGGATCAGAGTTCAACCTTTTAAGCAGAAACCACTGCAATGTTATAATTGCTTTAAATTTGGACATCCTTCCAAAGTTTGCAATAATGAAAAAATTTGTAATACTTGCTCCAATATTTACCATGGGGATTGTACACTTGAGGTAAGGTGCTTAAACTGCAACTCTAATCATAAATCTAATGATAGGAGCTGCCAGTTTTATAAGTTAGAAGAGGCTGCCCTCAATAAATCAATTATTGAACATGTAAGCGTGGGGCATGCCAAGAGATTATTAAATAAATCTAATACTTATGCAAAGACATTAAAAACAGGAATCATCTCACCCACCTACTACTGTAGGTAGTTCTCGAAAAAGGAATTCACCATCTATTGATAAAGTGCTGCATAAGACAAGAACATCTCCTCCTAAAGATTTATCATTGAGTATCAACAAAAAGACATTGCCCACCACTATCAAACCTTTGTCCCCCATTACAAAGGATAGTACTAACCTCTCCCAGGCCATATCCTTGCCTGATTTAATGGAGATTCCACCTGACACCAAGTTATCAGGTGTACCTGTAGTGGGGAAGGTACAAAAACCTGGTAACTCGCAACCTATTAATCGTAAAAGAGAGAGACCTCCATCTCTCTCACCCCCTTCCATAAGAAATACTAGAATTATGACATCAAATAAATATGATGTTTTGTCTGTTGATGTTGGCGATCAACCAGAAGACAATTTAAATAAATCAGAAATTCAAGTTGAGGTCCACCATCCCCCTCAACAAATATATAAAAAAGATACAAAGAAAAACACCAACGTAAAACCTAACATAACAAGACCATCTCTGAAGAAACCTACAGGTAATAATGTTAGATTAAAAACTGCTAATGGGAAGACCTCATCCAAGATGTCTTCCCGAAATAATCCATAGTTTTCTCCTCAATTTTGCAATGGAACTGTCAGGATTTAAGGGCGAAATTTGAAGAACTTAAGCTCCTAATTCATGAACATTCCCCCATAATTGTATGTCTACAGGAAAGTATGCTTGATGCTAACACTCCTAGTCCTCGAGAGTATGTTAGCTATAGAACACCATATAATCATCAAGCAGGGAGCCATGGTGGAAGTCTCATGTACGTTCGTCGAGATATTCCCCTAATACCTATGTCTATATGTACAACACTGCAGGCAGTGGCTGTACAAATTGATATAGGAAGAAAATATACAATATGCTCTCTCTACTTGCCTCCAAATGATAATATTTTATATGATGATTTAGCAGAGGTCATTCATCAACTCCCTCAACCATTTCTCCTACTGGGAGATATGAATGGTAGACATCCTTTATGGGGTGATATTTTAGCAAACACAAGGGGCAATATTATCTCATCAATTGTGGAGAATGAAGATGTGGGACTCCTTAATACAGGAGAGCCCACACACTTCCATGTTCAGACAGGTACCATGTCATGCATTGACCTTTCAGTTGCAAGCTCTAACTGCCTTCTTGATTTTGATTGGAGGACATTAGATGATTGGCATACTAGTGATCATGCACCAATCATTATAAACACCAACAAGGGTCCGCCTTTGCAAAGATCACCACGTTGGATTCTAGGCAAGGCAGACTGGGTTAAATTTTCTGAGCTAAGTGAAATCGAAGGGAGAGCAGAACAGTTTGAAAGTATTGATGATGCCATAGACCTACTGCATGGAACTCTTCATACAGCAGGAGTCAATTCAATTCCCAAAACAACAGGGTTATTCAAACGACGACCAGTCCCGTGGTGGTCTTCAGAACTAACTGCACTCCACAGAGCCACAAGAAGATCTCTAACACGATTGCGTAGACGCAGAACTGATGAGAATTTAATTATGTACAAGAAATGTAGAGCACAGTTCCGTCGTGCCATGAAAGAAGCAAGGCGCCAGTCATGGATGTCTTTTGTTTCCTCCATTAACAGTAGAACACCACCATTTTCTGTGTGGAGGAAAGTAAAAAAGATAGCTGGCAAATTCACCCCCAACCCACCACCAGTGTTGAAGGTGAATGGCCAGTATGTAGCTGAAGCAAATGAAGTTAGCAATGCCTTGGCTAATCATTTTTCAAATGTATCCAGCAAGTGTGAAGGGAGTCGTATAATTCTCCTTTCACTGAAAGAGAATTTGATTCCGCACTTACTCATTGCAATGATACAGCCCCTGGACCCGATGGAATTCCATATGCAATGATTAAACATGTACATTTTAATACAAAGCTATTTATTTTAAGCATTATTAATAGAATATGGCAGGATCATAGTTACCCAAGTGTTTGGGAACTAGCCATTATTTTAGCCTTTTTAAAACCCGGTAAAGACAAGTTTTTAGCAGCAAACTATCGTCCTATTGCATTGACATCTTGTTTATGTAAAATCATGGAGAAGATGGTCAATGCAAGGCTGATGTGGTACCTTGAAAAGAAAGGTATTTTATCATCGATTCAATGTGGATTCCGAAAAATGCACTCAACGACTGATGTGTTGATACGACTTGAGTCTTCTATTTGTGAAGCCTTTGCTTCCAAACAGCACCATGTTACAGTATTTTTTTACCTTGAAAAGGCATATGATACCACATGGAGATATGGTATACTTAAAACCATTCATGAAATCGGATTGAGAGGAGAGCTGCCACTATTTATTCTGGCATTTCTTTCACGTAGAGTTTTTCAAGTGAGAGTTGGGGATACTCTATCAGAGAGTAAGTGCCAGGAAGGAGTTCCTCAGGGTAGTGTGCTGAGTGTAACCCTTTTTGCACTAGCAATTAATGGGATATCCTCAGCCATTCCCCAGGATGTTCTCTCAACATTATTTGTGGATGATCTCTCAATATCATTTGCTGGCACTAGAATGACAATGGTTGAGAGAAAAATCCAACTCGCTATTGATATAATTATCCAGTGGGCTGACATGAATGGATTTAGGTTCTCGGCAAGTAAAACTACCATTGTCCATTTTTGTCGTATCCGGGGAGTACATCCAGACCCGGATATATACATTAAAGGTCAACGGATACCATGTGCAAGAGAAGCTAAATTTTTAGGTTTGATATTTGATTGTAGGCTTACATGGGTTTCTCACTTAAAAGCGTTAAAAGCTAAATGTGTTGAAGCTCTGAATATCTTAAAAGTATTGTCCCATACATCATGGGGGCAGACTGCAATACTATTTTAAAATTATACAAGGCCTTGATTTTTTCCAAAATTAGTTATGGTAGTGAAGTATATTCTTCAGCCACCCCAAGCCGGTTAAAAATATTAGACTCGATACATCATGCAGGTATTAGATTGTCTACTGGAGCTTTTAAAACCTCACCTATCCCAAGTCTCCTTGTTGATGCTGGAGAGTTACCTCTAGACCTTTACCGAATGTCTTCCATTATTCGGTATTGGTTTAGATTGCAAAGACTCCCTAACTCTCTAGCCTTTCAGACTGTAACCCTTGTAAGACATGCATCATACTTTGAGTTGCACCCAAAATCTCCTCAACCTTATGGCTTTCGGGTGAAACGATTATTAAATAGTCTGGATATAATTAGAAATAAGGTACTTCCATTCAAGGTATCATCAACACCTCCATGGAAGTTACCAGAGATATCTTTTTGTAAATATTTAATTGGAGATAAGAAGAATATGTCAGACCTAGAAGCCAGGTGTCTTTTTAATGAACATGTTAAAGAACATAGAGGATCAACTTTTATCTATACTGATGGCTCCAAATCTGATGCTGGCGTCGGATTTGGAGTACATAGTAATGGTTTTAATTGTAGAAGTGCACTTCCTCTGACCGCTTCCATATTTACTGCCGAACTGTATGGCATATTAACCGCTATTGAGAAAATAGCGTTGGAGAAGGAGAGTAATTTTACAATTTTTAGTGATGCAAGGAGTGTCCTTCAAGCTATAGAAGTTTTTAATTCTAATAACCCTTTAGTTTTAAAGATTTTAGAATGGCTTTTTATTATTGGACGGAGAGGTATAACAGTTCAATTTTGTTGGGTTCCAGCACATGTAGGTGTGTCTGGGAATGAGAAGGCAGATTCACTGGCTAAGAAGGCTGCATCCGAGTTGCTGCCAAGAAGGTATCCCATTCCCTGTAATGATTTCTTACCTGACATCAAGAAATTGGTTTGCAATAAATGGCAACAGCAATGGGATAGCTTAGATGGGAATAAAATGAGAGAGGTAACAAATGACATATCTCCTTGGAGGTATAATATGATGCCCCGAAAATGGGAGACGTCTCTTTGTTGTCTCCGTATTGGTCACACTCGGTTGACACACGAGTTTCTGCTGAAGGGCCAACACCAACCGTATTGTGACGACTGTTTAGTACCTCTAACAGTAAGGCATTTGTTGACCGAATGCCCCAATTATAACAACTTAAGGAATAGATATTTGTTTGAGGCTCGAGGTGAGGGTGGCAGGTTCATCCTTGCCAAGATCCTTGGAAATGATGTGTACTACCATGCAAGTGGCATTTTTAGATTTATTTCAGAAGCAGGTCTTCTGAAAAATATTTAACTTTTATGACATTCAACTTTTATGACTTTAACTGAATACTCTTTTATTTTTTATTTTATTTTTTATTTTTGTATACTGTACATAAATTAAATGTTACCGGCGTCAATGACCTCAGATGTCAGGATGCCTGAAAACTTTAAATCAATCAATCAATCTCCATCCAAAAATATGCAATACTGTAACCTAAAAGAAGGAAAAGGATGCATTTTCAACAAAAAATGTCGATATATGCATCCTGCAACCATGTATGAAAGTAAGAAAACTCAGCAAACTGAAAAGAAAAATGAAAGCAAAAATGAAACAGAAAAGCAGGCAGCTTATATACCGCGCTATGCACCAAAGGCCCCAAGATATTAGGCCTTTCAACCCAGATATGCACATTTAGAGCCCAACTACAAAGAATGCATCTATAATGCCAGGGGTTGGTGCTGATATGGGGATAATTGCAGGTATACACACATAAATAAATATGAAGGCGAAAGAGCAAATATAATAGAAAAGTTGGATTTTTTAATGGCAGAATTCCTGGAAATGAAGAAAAGAACATCATATCAGAACAGGAAGGAAACATGGGAGAATCCATATTATTACCAATATTAAATAATGGGGATGAAACAAACCATAATAGTGATGAATGCACAGGGTTTAGTCATGAGTAACTCTAAAAGGAAAATAGCGTTCTTAGAAGAACTAACCCAAATTGAAAAAAATAGATATATTAAATATAAGTGAAACATGGTATTCCCAAGAGACTGGCAGTGATGACCAGATAAAGGGTTTCCAAACTTATAGATCAGACAGAACAAATAGGAATCAAGGGGAACCGCAATATATGGAAGAGTCTGTGAAAAATACAGCAACACAGAATGTGAATTGATTGCGGTAGAATTTGAATTTGAAAAACTAGTGAATATTGTAGTTTACAGACCCCCAAATACTAAGGAGTTTGACATAATAATAGAAAAAATAGATAATATATGTAGAAACCATAAAGACTGGAATATACTCCTATCTGGAGATTTTAACTTTCCTTTCGTGGATTGGAAAGAACGGATAGAAGAAAGTGGTTGTATGTATACATATAAAAAAGAGAGTAATAGTAGCGCAGAAGATAAGAGGCAATTTGAAAAGCTTCAAGATATGCTATTAGAACATAATAAGCAACAAATAAACCGCATTCCAACAAGAAAGGAAAATGTCCAAGATCTAGTATTTGTGAATGAGGTGAATTATGTTAAAGAAATAATAGTGTATAACACGGGAATTTCAGAGTTAATGTCATAGAATTAATAGTCCATTCCAAAGCAAGTGATCGCAGAATTAATCAAAGCACAAAACGTTGGGAAGGATATGGAAAATATAATTTTTTATAGTAAGAATATAAAATGGTCAGAAATAAATGAAGAACTGAACAAAGAATGGAAAAATGTATTTGTAAGTGATAATATACAGGTAAATACAGACATACTGTACAAAATACTGGAGAAAATTGTTGAAAAATATGTACTGAAAAAAACAATAAAACAAAAGATTAGCATACCAAGAGACAGAAGGATCTTATTTCAGAAAATTAGAAAGTGGAAGAAAAATTTTGCAAAAGAAAAAAATGTGTGGAAAATGATGGAAATAAAATGTAAGATAGAAAATGCAGAATAAAAGATTATACAGTCGAAAGAAAATGAAAAAAAAAAAACTTAGAAGAAAGGACACTTCAAAATATAAAAAAACACCCAAAGTACTTTACTCCTATGCAAAAAAGATGAATAAAGGGAGAATAGAAATAGGCCCTCTAAGAAATAAAGGACGGCTAACGAATGAAAAAAAGGAAATATGCAGCATATTAGCAGAAAAATATAAGAGTGAGTTCACGCCAAGAATTGCAAATGAGAATAATGAAACAGAAATGAGAGAAGAAAATGTTGAATATCTAACGGATATAAATATTAATGAAGCATTTATTGTCAAGGCTATAAACGAAATTAAAAATGGATCGGCAGCCGGACCAGATGGAGTTCCAGCGATTTTGTTAAAAAAAAAAAACTGCAAACACTATCGCGAAGCCGCTTGCAATACTGCTAAGACAAAGTGTAGATATGAGCGAGATATATGTTAAACATAAATTAGGTTATATAACCCCTATCTTCAAAAGTGGATCAAGACTAGAGGCAAGCAATTATAGACCTGTTAGTCTAACATCACATATTATGAAAGTGTATGACAGGGTAATAAAAAAAGAAAATAATCATTTCGTTAAAAAAAATTTGTTTGATATAGGTCAACACGGTTTTGTGCCCGGAAAAAAGTACACAAACCCAACTGATAGCACACTATGAAAACATATACAAAAATATGATAAATGAAAAAGACACATATGTAATCTATCTAGATTTTGCAAAAGCCTTTGACAAGGTAGACCATAATATATTGGAGAAAAAAATGAGAAAGCATAATATTGTGGGAAAGATAGGAAAATGGGTAAAAGAATTCCTGCAAAACAGAAAACATAGTGTTTGCAAATGACGAGAAATCAGATGAAGCTCAGGTAATATCTGGCGTGCCACAAGGTACGGTACTAGCTGCACTGCCGTATGTTATTATGATCTCAGACATAGACTGTGATGTTGAAAACTTTGTAGTGAGAAGTTTCGCCGATGACACAAGAATAAGTAGAGAAATTACTTGTGATGAAGATAGGAACTCACTACAAAGAGATCTAAACAAAATATATGAATGGGTGGAGATAAATAGGATGGTATTTAACTCTGATAAATTCGAATCAATGAATTATGGAAACAGAGAAGGAATGGTATATGCATACAAGGGACCTAATAACGAGACAATCACAAACAAGGAAGCAATTAAAGACCTTGGTGTAATGTTAAATAGGAATATGTTATGCAACGACCAAATAGCAATACTGTTGGCTAAACGTAAAGCAAAAATGGGAATGTTATTCAGACACTTTAAAACAAGAAAAGCTGAACACATGATTATGCTTTACAAAACTTATGTACGTAGTACACTCGAGTACTGCAATGTGATATGGTACCCACACTACCAAAAGGATATTTCACAAATAGAGAGTGTACAAAGGTCCTATACTACTAGAATAGAAGAAGTTAAGGACCTTGACTACTGGGAAAGACTGCAGTTTTT